>NC_079499.1:39896570-40199600 GCF_030052815.1 Hevea brasiliensis | reverse complement strand
TGTGCATTGATCAATGAAAGGGAGACACTTGGTAAAATAAAAACCACTCCTTTTTGTTCCTAAATCAATCAGTTGTACTCTCAATCTACCTCAATTTTTCATTTTCCTTCATCATCTATTTTTCGTTTCTTCTTCTCTTCATTTTTGTTAAATAATATTACCCTTTTTTATTTTGAATTATTAGCATTAAACATTATTAAATTTAATTTAATATCTCATAATATTAAAATTAATTGTAATATGGTTGAGTTTTCAAACTTATTTGAAAATTTTATGATTAAAGGCTTGTTCGGTAATGCTTGCCTAGCTATTCACATTCTACAGTCCAAATTGGTGTAATTTACTGTACATAATCAAAATTATCATGTTTTCCTATAGATAATTTTTGAGAACTTGCTGCATATTTTGACTGTTTTCTGCACTATGGAATGCAGAATATGCGTACAAATGCAAGATAAATAAGAAGAGTGATGTGTACAGTTTTGGAGTAGTCCTAATGGAGTTGGTCACAGGAAAAAGGCCAGTAGAACCAGAATTTGGAGAGAATAAGGACATATTGTACTGGGTTTGCAGCAAAATGACAAGCAAAGAGAATGCACTTGATTTAGTGGACTCAAAATCTCAGAGAACCTAAGGGAGGATGCTATTTCCAGCCAAGCAACATAACATTTGTGAAACTATCAGTTGTGCAAATTTGCAATTAAATATGCAGATTACTGAGGGAGGATGCTATCTCCAAGACTGGCTCCAAAATTACTACAGATTTGCAATTAAATATGCAACAGAATTTATGCAGAACTATAGCAGAGCTTGAGCAGGAATTGCTGTGAAATTTATAGCAGAATTTGAGCAAGAATTACATATTAATTTATAGTAAAATTACTATAGGAATTGCAATGAAATTAGTGCAAGAATTGCGGCAGAATTTGAGCAGAAATTGCATTAGAATGAGCAAGAATTGCTGCAGATTTTGCTATAAACTAAGCAGCAGAATTTGTGCAAAACTGCAGCAGAATTTAAGCAGGAATAGTTGTGGAATTTATCGCATAATTTAAGCAGGAATTTCATATTGATTTGCAGCAGAATTTGAGCAAGAATTACAATATAATTAGTACAGGATATGCAGCAGAATTTGAGCAGAAATTGCGTCAGTATGAGAAAGAATTATTGCTTTTTACCTATAAAGAATAATTAGTTATGTCATAAAGGGTTAATATGTTAATTTGTTAGGGGCATGGAATTTAATTACCAAATTCTGCAGTTAACTACCTCTTTAGCATGGGATAGTTTGGTCTTTCAGAGCACTTCACTCTCACCAGCTTATGCTAAAATTCTATAACAATACTTTTTTTTTGGTATAAAATTTCAAACTTGTTAATCTCTTAAACATCCATCACCTAAATTCCACACCCTCTAAATTGTGCCTCTAATCTTGGAAATAATTGATTTTCCACATTCAAATAAACATTTAGTATAATTAATGTAAGTTAAAAAAAAAAAGACAATATCACATGGTGATATAGTACTAATCTCTATCAAATGAATAAACATGTAAATCTACTTTTGGTTAAAGATCACAACCATGTAACTATGATGCCTTTTTCAATTAGCAGAGGGTTGAATTCTGCAGATGGGTATCTAAGATATAGTTCTAGCATAAAAATTTAATAAATTTCTGCTCCATTTGCTTTTAGCTATTCTTTCGTATTATTAACCCTTCCATAAAATTTCATTCTAGTGATCTATCAAACACATAGTGACCAAAGGCCAATAGCTCCCAATCAAATAGAATGACACCATCTGATTAATAAGAAAAGCTTACTTGCAATATTGTTAATTTAGGAGAGACTTCCAAATTAATCAACCCTATGAGCAATTTAGGCTTTCAAATCAAGGTTAGTAGGAATAAACAAGGGGTATTTGTAGAAATCAATGGACTTCCTCTCTTCCAAAATATGAACAGCCAATCAAATATAAGAAATGCTGCAGAATTACTACATATTTTGCAAAAAATATATGCTGCAGAATTTTGTGCAAAATTGCCATAGAATTTGAGAAGGAATTACATATTAACTTATAGCAAAATTTGAGAAGGAATTGCAATGAAATTATTGCAGAAATTGCAGCAGAATTTGAGCAGAAATTACATCAGAATAAGTAAGAATTACTGCAGAATTGCTGCAAATTTTGAAATAAAATAAGTAGTAGAATTTGTGCAGAACTACAGCAGAATTTAAGTAGGAATTACTGTGGAATTTGCAGCAAAATGTGAGCAGGAATTACATATTAATTTGTAGCAAAATTTGAGCCAGAATTTCAATGTAATTAGTATAGGATTTGTAGCAGAATTTAAGTAGATATTGTTCTAAAATAAAAATTTAATAAATTTCTACTCTATTTACTTTTAGCTATTCTTTCATATTATTAACCCTCCATAAAATTTCATTCTAGCAATCTATCAAACACATAGAGACCTAAAGGCAAATAGCTCCTAATCAAATATAATGATACCACCTGATTGATAAGAAAAACTTACTTGCAAGATTGCTGATTCAGGAGAGAATTCCAAAATAATAAACCCTATAAGCAATGTAGGCTTCCAAATCAAGATCAGTAGGAATAAACAAGGGGTATTTGCAAAAATCAATGGACTTCCTCTCTTCCAAAATCTGAATAACAACACCTTAATCCAAATTTATAAGAACAAGTGCAAGCCCTACAATACCCACAATACCAAATTCAATATTGTTACCATCAAACACAAGAACAAATCCTATAACCACTCTTATTACTCATATTACCAGTAATACCTACCTCAAAATCAATGGCAATATGACCAACAACCAAAAAACTACACTTATTACCAACCTAATAATGAGTCATCACCTAGGATTTCAGCGACACAAGAAGCAGCACAATGGTAACAATACGTAGGTATCGTTGCAACGTAAAAGAGTGTTTTCCTTGGGTATGGTGTTTCTGATCGATTTGATTAAATTTATATTGGAAGTTGAGGAAAGAAAACGTAATAAGAAGGATGGTCATTTAAGAAGGGTTTCTATTTGGCTGTTACATTAGAAACACATTAGGGCTTTAGGAGTTAGAAACCTCTTAGAAATAGGAATTAATAATATCAGCTGGAGGGAAAAATAAAATCTAAAAAAGAAGTTAATTCATTTACAAGGACTTTTTGTCCTCGTGAAAGACTTAAAAAAATTCATTTAAAATTTTGGATATAACGATAAATATTTTATTATTTAACTAGAGTATTTTATAACAGTGGTTAAAATTTTATATAATTACGATCCATTATATTATTAGTTGTTATTTATATATCATTAACGAGGAAATTTTAGTTCTCTCGTTGATAATTGGTCATTAAAAACTATAATTCTTATAGTGATAATTAATTTAGTTTAATTATCCTTTGGGTAACTTGGTGAAAAATTAATTAATTAGGTTAAATAGAAACTTAGGGTTATTTGAAATTAAATTTGTTTATGAATTAAATTCTCAATAATAAATTAATTTTAGACATCTGGTAAATATCATTTAAATAATTAACAACCCTATAGATAGGAATTACTTGTGCATGAAAATTATTTATAAACAACAACCCTTTTGGGAATTACTTGCATGTGTAGGATTAGAATTGCATTTTTAGAATAATGTTTAATAGAGGAATAATAAAGAAGACTTCTAGAAACACTAATCGATGACTAACACTTGACTTAACGAGGTAAGACCAGGTGTAAGGGGTGCCTAACATCTTCCCCTTACATACCCACTATCCCGAACATAGACATTGGGCTATGATAATGATGATTGTGGAAACTCTGCAAGGAGTAAGTTGCCATCCATGACCCTCAAAAGAAATACCGAATATGTCCCAGTTATTACCCGAGTGGCGACTCCTGTCTATCTATGCCTTCGTGGCATAAATCCTTAATACCGTGTTAGTATTATGGGAAGACAGTAGTTACTAGTGGTTTGATTCTATTAGGATTGTATGAAGTGCATGTCTAGGAAATGCTATCTACGGTGGTGGTACTTAAGTGAGACCATTGTGACTCTACCATCTTTCCTGGGCATTACCTGGTGCATTTTATATAATTCTAGTGGATGATATTTCGCCTCACGCCCTACTACGACTGCCCACCTCTTACACTATCTCGACCTCACTTGTGACACCCCTTACCCGTGTACAGTATACCCGAGTAAGTAATGCCACACGGTGTACCGGCACATTCTAATATACCTTAAATAATTTATACCTTGCTTGTGAATATAATTTATGAAATATAATTTATTTTAGCCATTTATCAAAAGTATTATTTATTTGAGGTTCCGAAAATTTTAAAGAAAATCCGGCAGAGTATCGGCTAAAAATGGAGAAAACAGTTCTTCGGAACCTGAAAAAAAAACACTTCCAATATTCACATTCAATCATTCCCAAACTCCAATATCCAAAATCTCAACAATTTTTCAATTTCAGGTCTCAACAACCTTTTCATTTCTCAAACATCCATTTCTCAGAATACTCATATACAAACAACAAATAAATGCTCAAATTTTGCATTCATGACCATAACTTTCATTATTTAAATGAACATCAAAATGCATTACATAGATCCAAATACATATGAGAAAATAAAAATTTAGTTACAAAATGACAAAATGACACCTAGTGCCCTACCAATGCACTGCAGGTAGTGAGGTGACACGGACACTGTGCAGAGCTGCAGGATGTACTCACCGATCTGCGGTCTCACTGGCTCACGATCTGTATCTCCAGTACCTCACGCGTGGCAAAAGCAACGCGCTAAGCAATAATGCTTAGTGGTGCAATAATATAATAAAAGAAAATAGCTGAAAGTAAGTATGTATAGAATGTGTATGATTTCTTTATTTGGTATTGGTATATCTATTATTTCATTAACTTTGCCCACTTTTATTCATTTGGTTGCCCAAGTAACCTACACTAGGCAGTGGATGGATAAACGGGTAAACTTTGGGTATCGAGTACCTCGGGCCGTCACACCATCGGTCACATATGCATCTCCCGGTGTGCAACAGAACAGCTAACAAGCTGTAAATAATATCAGGCACAAGGCCAAGTCTCAATGCAAAGTCAGAATGGCTAAAAGCCATAAAATCACAGAATGGCATATTGCCATGTGCAGTACTGCTAACTGAATCCTATTGGCATGCCAAACTATCCAAACCAATGTTGTTAGGTATACTAGGGCATTTGAAACTTTTATATTTTTCAATTTGTGAATTTCATGTTTTGGTGTTACTATTCACCTCATTGGTCAACAAAAATGTTGAATTTGGGATAGAAAATATGTACATTGACTTTGGCACTCCCAACATACCACATTTTGTATTTAAAACTTGTTGGCATTAAGCGTTAATACCATTTCTAAGCATTAAACCAAAGGAGCAGATTTTTCAGATTTTGTACCATAACTTTACTGTTCCATTAGGAACTGTTACATTAGAAATTTGAGGAATTGGTAAACATAAAAGTTGTTCCTTATTTTGTCTAGTTGAATTTCCTTTTTCGAATCACTCTATTTGGAGTTTTGTAGCTCCAGATATGGTCCAAAAACCACAGCTGGCCGGATTTCCATTCTGCAGAAATTACCATATCTACAGTAACATGAACAGTGACTGTGACTGCATTTTTGAATAGGTTCTGGCCATAATTTGGGGTATGTTTCTTCATGAAAGTTGTTTTTCAATGTCTTAACTTGTTTCTGTAAAAATTTCAGGTCAATTGACCAAATCTACAGTGAGTTATGGCCAAATGAACAGTTACTGTTCATTTCGTCATTTCTGCAGGTGCTGTTGCAGGGGATCCGGATTGGGGCCAACTTTTGGTCCTCTTGCTTTGGTCTTTTGGGCATGGTTTCTTCAGAAAAAATGTGCCATTGTAAGCCTAGTTTCATGTCCAATTGGCCAAACACCAATTGGACCAACACAACCAAAGATATGGCTGTCCAAGTGGACTGAAATTTCAGTCACTCTGCTGCTGTCCTTTGGCAGCCTACACACTCACTTTGCCATGCTATATTTCAGTCCAAATTGTGGTCAACTTACCTTAAATGGTCACTAATTGACCATTAAAAGGTTCTCTAACAATTTCCTAAGCCAAGTCAAATTTTCACTTCTCAAAACCCTAATTTCCATATGAGTTTTCACAACATGCTTGAATTAACTATCTCATTCACTATCCACATGCATATATGGTTTAAACATAATCTCTAATCCACTTTAAGTCCATCAAAACACTCCATTATTGTTCCTTCAATAGGGCAGCCGAAATTTATGGTATGTATACACATAATTATTGTTCATTTTAGTTACAAATTCTTACTCAATTCAAGTTACTAATCATGAAAATAAAGAGTTTTAGGTATCTAATGCACTAACCTTTAAGTGGCACTTTTTTCCCAAGTTTAATCTTCACTTTTCTTGTACTCTCTTGGCTGCCAAACACTTCCTCTAGGTCCAAGGATTCATTTTAGTGTTGGGGTCTTGAGGAAATATGGTGAGGAAGCATGAGAATGAAAGCTTGCAAAGAATGGCTATGGTGGAAACCCTATCTTCTCTCTCTCTACGTTTTGGCTGGTTTGAAGGAGGTGGCTGCTGTACTTTTGGTTAATTTGGTCTTTATTTAGTCTCTTTTATTAGTTAATAATATGGTTGTTTAATTATAATTGGTGGAGACTTTCAAATGACATCATAATGATGTCATATTTGGCATTTTTATGGATTTTTCTTTTCTTTTCATCACTACTCAATTTCAATTTAATTTTTAGTAATGTTTCTTCATATTTTATGTCATATTAATTATTTACTTAACTGGACAAGTCGGCCAAAAATCACCTCTGAAGGCGAAATGACCAAAATGCCCTCCGTTTGGCTTAACGGGTCAAAATTGGCTGTACCGATTGAAAATTTTTCCTAAATATTTTCTTGGCATTCTAATGCCATAGGAACCTCAATGACCCTTCTCTGGAGTCCCAAAAATTATTTTATAATTTTTCCCCCGGGTCTAGGGTTCCTCGTTGCGAGAACCGCAACTTCCCTCTGGTTACCCCTCGTTAGGGCACCGGCTGGTTTAATTTGGTTGTATTTTATTTCTAAAATTTTTATTAAAATTTTCTTATTATTATTTGAATTGATTATGGTCCCTCACTTAAGTTTAAATATTTTTCTGGACATTCTAGCTGTCCGGATCAACACTGGTCACCGGAACAGTAGAATGTACGGAATTGCTACCGGGAGGGTGTTACATCACTAATCATCATTAATGAGGGAGGGCTAGCTAGCAAATATGAGTGCTCATCCAATCTCAACCTCAACTGGCAAGCCAGAGAGGGAAGTAATATAATCAATGTCAACCTTACTAGCCATTATTAATGAGGGAAGCAAACAAATTTGTCATGCCAATTGTGGTTTCAAAACAATTTAAATAATTTCCATTCAAATACCCAAGCATTTCAAATCATCATAATTCAACACATAGGGTTGGCAACATAATAATTTCTCAAACACTTCTAAAACACATTCATTCCAACCACCCCCTTGCTATAATAACATCAATGGCCAACATCCACCTTTTCAACACAATAATAAACTCATTTCAATATTCAAATATTCTCAAAATAATATAAATAATTCATAATTATAAAGGAAACTCAAATTTGATTTATAGAAAGTTTATTCATTCATTTGAAATTTAAGACACAAGGAAATCAAGTTGTGCACAAACTGTTTGTTGGTTTTTTAACCACCGCAAGTGCACGGATCACTAACAAGTAACAAAGTGATGAGTAAAGTATCATTCTCACAAAGAATAAGATTAGTAACTACCAAACTACACAGTGATTTTGACTGTTTAAGCTATCGGATAATGAGGGAGTGAAAGTTGTTTATTTTAAACACTGGAATGATAAACTTAAAATGAATAATCTATTTTGAAACAATTCCGGAATTAAGATTTCACACTTAAATCTTGCTATGGATATTATCTTGTTTATTAACTGGATTGAGAATCATTTTCCTTAATGGAAATTAATCCTAAGGTATCCTAAGTCCGCTTTCAAGGCACCTAGGGTGTATTTTAATTAACTTAAACATGACTTTCATAGCGATCAAATTAATTAAAACCCTTTAAGGTCTTTGACCAATTTTAAAGTTCCACAAATGTAATCAGCCTATGTCTAGGTCATAATTCCTAGGTTCAAAATCTTGATTTTCTAATATTAATCTTCACCTTTCAGTCCTTCAATTAATATCTATAATCAATACTAAGTGGGTACCAACACATAGCATGTATTAAGATCACAAGAAATTAAATCAAGGAACAAATCTCAAATCCAATAAACAAAACTTAATGTTAATCCATAATAATAATAATTACAAGCATTACTCTTCCAATTCCAGAATATGAAAACTACTCATTCATGGTGAATTCAGCAAATATCATGATAAAAAGGCAAAGACAGTAAAAAGAAATCATCTAGAAGAAATAAAACAATAGAAATCTGACCGAAGAGGGTTTTCAGCTTTGATCTTATGGAACTTCGGCTGAAAAACTGCTCCTTGATACTGATATTCTTCTTCTCAAGATGGCTGAAGAGAGTGCAAAAGTGAGCACCCTTTGAAACTCCTAAAAAGCTCTATAAAAAGATTCATCTCCTTTCCTTGATGTTTTCTGCTTCTATTTATAATAGCTATTCTAGGGTTAGGTCATTTTGAGTCCAAAAAGCCTTAGGAGTCTGATTTGAATGTGTACATAAGAGTGAGAATTCAGGTTAGAAAACTAGCTGCGGCGTGGTACACGGCCCGTGCGTCACTACACGGCCCTGAGCAGTGTAACTTACTGGAGCGGAATGGCGGAGTTTTGCATTGGCACAGAGACTTACATAGGTCTGCATTGGCTACATGGGCTTGGTTACATGACCCGTGTACTTTTATTCTCAATAAATTCTTCAAGCTTGTGTCCGACAGAGACTTATATGGGTCCTTACAAATTACACAGGTCTAATTACACGACCCGTGTACTTTTGTTCCTCCATTAGCTCCCTGGCTTGCATCTGGCAGAAAGTTACACGGGTCTGTGGCTTTGCTTACACGACCCGTGTACTTTGTATCAGAAGTAATTCTGTCACACCCTACTCCCCTGTAAGATGTAACATGATCCCGTAGTACACCTAATGAGTTACCGTACTTCACCTACCGATAATCCATTAGATATACTACAAGGGATTTTAAAACAATTTTCGTGAAATTTAAATCATCGACTAAAATCTGGGGTTATAAAATTTTTTCAAAACTTTGGCAAAGTGCTGGCTGTATTTTGAGAAAACATTTCTTCAATCCTGCAAAAGAAAATGCTCCCAATATGTTTTCTCAAATACAGCGCCAATAACTTCATTTCAATTCACAATTCAATTTTCAATAAACAATCAATTCATTTTCAAACTAATCGCATCATAAAGAAACATTTCATTGATTACAAGACTCAAAATTTATATTATAAAACTATTCAAGAAATGAAATCTCAAATTTACATTTACAATAATTTATATTTAATTACATACCAAAATGTTTTACAAGAATTTTTATACAACTGCTCAAATAATTTACATACATATTATTACATGCATACATCAAAACCTGTGTACATGGGTAAACCTGGAGCTGATCTGAATGTCTCTTCAAAAAAGCTTACTCAATTGCTCTATGCTCTTTTCACCTGTGACAGCATACAAAGCTATCATTGAGTGGTGAACTCAGTGGTGCAAAACTATAATTTAAAACATAATACAATATACTTTAACAAAATTACAGCAAATAATTTAGAAATCTGGATACTCATCAAATTCCAAAACTCAAAATATTCATTGCCAATAATATAAATCATTGGTATAAAATAACTTTGATCACAAAATTCAATTTATCAAATCATAACTAGCCATTTAAGGCAGTTCCAACAAAATCAATTATACATAAATCATAATTGAAATCACAATTCTTTATTATTCAAAAGCATTCTGTATCTCAAAAACTGTATCTTAAAAACCATTATGTATCTCAAAAGCCATTCTTTTTTTTCAAAAACCATTCTTTATCTCAAAACTAGTTGTGCACAAACCGCTGATAACTGTCTCTTGGCTATGACTCAGTGTTTCCTTCCCCTTCCCTGAGTCTTTGCTAACTGAAACACACAATTTGAAGTGTTTCAGTACTCATTTAAACTGTCTCTAACGATAATGCTTAATAATTAACTTATGGAATTGTATTATTTCCTTAGTCAACCTAAGATATTGACTCTCGATGCATTCTACGTGAATTAGGTTTTAATGTTACCAATATGTCACATTTGTAGCCTTTTAGTGTTGGTACATGTTACCAAATTCACTTTCAAGTCTATTGCATTTCATTGCAATTTGCTAGATTTCGGTGTACTATTTTAACCTAGCCGGGCGATCTAGTTCCCTCGGTTTTCGAGTTTTGGTCAAAACTAAAAACTTGTATGTCTATGTCTTATTGCACGCGGGGCAAAATTTCAGGTCATTCTGAGTTATGTAAACCAAGTTATGGTCAATTTACCAATGCTGGTCAGAATGCATCAAAATGGTCACTTTAGGTCATTTTTAGGTCACTTTTGGTTCGGCCAGTTTTTGGATCCGAAATTGTGCAAGCTATTTGGCTTGCTTATGGTTATTTCTGGGCTTTGGTGTCTTCATAAGAATTGTAGATATATGTCTTAACTATTCATGGTAAAAATTTCAGGTCAATTGGACCTGTTTTGAGTGAGTTATGGCTAAAACATCAACTGCTGCCCAAATGATCAATTTTTCAGGCCTTAAATGCACTAATCCGGATTTGGTCATTTTTCAAGTTACCTTCCAAGCAGAATTTTGGCAAGCTTCCTTCATGAAAGTTGGCACTTTTTATGCCTAGTTTCAACTCCAATTGGTCTCATGCCAATTGGAGCCACACACTTAAGGTTCTAAGCCAAAACACACACTGCCCTGCTATTCATTGTTCATCACTCATCAAATACACATCCTATGCCTACCAAGTTAACTCTTACATGTCATTTCTGTTTTGTACCTTACCATTAACACATTTCACAACACATTTTTGGTTATTTTTTCAGCTTGTAACCACACTCAATATGCACATTATAGTACAAAATTTGCCAAGTCCAAGTTACAAATAATTTAATCACATAACCTAGCTCATTTACATGTCCAAACTCACACCTTCATACATATGTACATGCTGCCATAACAAGCACCATAATTCAACAATAAAATTCCATAAACCAAACCATGAAACAACATTTTTTTGGTCGACACTTCAAATTGCCGAATTGTAATATTCTTCAATTAGCTTTCCAAGCTTCCAAAGTCAAGTGTACATTCACATATACATTTAGTATACATCACCAATTTATTCCTATACACATAAACTCTTCATCAACACTTTAATCTACCATTTACATGTAAAGGTAAACTGCCCTTAATGAAGTTCCATGGCTGCCAAAAAATATACCTCTCCCTTAACTCATCAAACTTCGAAAATCCTTCCATAATTCAACTAGCCATAACACCCACATAAACTTTAATGAAGCAAGCATTATAAATACCTACTTACCACTTTTGAAACACTTCAAAACTTCACCAAAACTTGATCTTCTTGCTGCCTATCTACTGCCCAAGTGGTGTAGAGCAATTTTAGTGAAGGAAAGTGCAAGGAAATAGGCTTGGATCATGGGAGAATGAAGCTTCAAGGTGGGACGGCAATGGAGGTTTCTTCTTCACCATTTCAGCTGGTTCTTTGGAAGTTTGAGGAAGATGAATTTCTGCTACCCAAATGAAGGTTTAGTGGTCCACTTTAGGTGTGAGTGGAGCACTAAGTGAGAAATAAATGTTTGTTTATTCTTAAGTTTCCTTATTCCCACATTAAGCTCCTATCTTTTGCTATTTACATTAGGTACCACCAATTTAATTTTTCATGACATTTTCCAAGTGTAATATCATGTATTTTTAATGGACATTTAGGTCAAAAGACAACTCAAGGTGTCAAATGACTACAGTGCCCCTATTCGGGTTGCATTCCTGATTTTTCGGTAACACTGAGTTTTGTCGTTTTTTCGATTTCTCACTTTTCTTTGTACTAATTAATTAATTTTTCTTTGATATTTCTAATGATATTTATGCTTCAATAAGTGTCTATTTAAGTCTTAAAAATACTTTCTAGGGTTCCCTACAGTCTAGGGCTAGTCAACGGTCCACGTCGCAACTTCCCGGTGCGATCACCCATAGCTAGGGTTCTCGACTCGTTTAACTTGACTACATTTCATTGCTATTATTTTTCCTTTATTTTTATTGTATTTTCTTTTCTTGTATTTTATTATTTTATGTCTCCTCATCAATATTTAAATGTAGTTCTAGGCATTCTAGCTGTCCGGATCGATACTGGTCACCGGAATAGTAGAACGCACTACCGAACGTAGGGGTGTTATAATTCCCCCACCCCCCCCCCCCCTTAAAATAAATTTTGTCTTGAAATTTTACCTGGCTTCAGTCTTTGAATAGCTGTGGGTGTTGTCTCCTCATATCCTCTTCATGTTCCCAAGTGGCTTCCTGGCCTGAATGATGGTTCCACAGCACTTTAACCAGATTAATCTATTTATTCCTCAGCTGCTTCACCTCATATGCCAGAATTTCTATGGGTTCTTCCTCATATGAGAGGTCTGGATTTACCTCAATCTCTTCAACTGATAGTACATGAGATGGGTCAGATCTGTACCTCCTTAACATGGACACATGAAAGACACTGTGTATCCTTTCTAGCTCCGGAGGTAATGCTAACCGATATGCCAAAGGACCCACTCTTTCCAGAACCTCATATGGTCCGATGAAACGAGGACTCAGTTTCCCCTTTCTACCAAATCTCCTAATCCTCTTCCAAGGAGAAACTTTGCGGAATACCTTATCACCCACTACATATTCAATATCTCTTCTCTTCAGACTAACATAGGACTTCTAATGGTCTGATGCAGCCTTAAGTCTATCTCTGTTCAATCTGATCTTTTCCTCTGTCTGCTGAACAAATTTCTAGCTCAATCATCTTCCTTTCACCTACTTTATCCCAACATAGGGGAGTTCTGCACTTTCTGCCATACAAAGCTTCATATGGAGGCATCCCAATGCTTGATTGGTAGCTATTGTTATAAGCAAACTCAATCAAAGGCAAGTGTGTATCCCAACTACCTTCAACTCTATCACACAAGCCCGTAGCATATCCTCCAATATCTGAATTGCCCTTTCAGATTGGCCATCTGTCTATGGGTGGAATGCCGTGTTGAAGTTCAATCTAGTTCCTAGGGCTCTCTAAAGACTACCCCAGAATCTAGAAGTGAACCTAGGATCTTTGTCTGATACAATCGATACTGGCACTCCATGCAACTTTACAATCTCATTTATGTACAATCTGGACAATCTCTCCAACTATAGTCCATTCGTACTGGCAAAAAGTGAGCAGACTTGGTTAGTCTATCAACTATGACCCATACTGCATCATGACTATTCTGTGTCCTTGGAAGTCTCATCACAAAATCCATAGTTATCCGTTCCCTTACAATGTTTCATAGGGTGTTGTTTGTATGCTAGCTTGACACTTATTATTGTATACAAATTCTGTTAGTGGGATTTATCTGTCCCATCTCCCCTCGGATTCAAGGACACAAGTTTTCAGTATATTCTCGAGGGCTTATTAAATTTTACAGGTTATTATTATCATTTCATTTCATTATTTATAGAAACTCAATGAGTTTCAGAATTTACCTGAATTACTTGTTTCGACTGTCCATCCATTTGAGGATGATAAGTCGTCCTGATATCTCTAAACTTATAGCAATTACTGTGGTACAGGTAGTTCACATTATTGTAACCGAGTTACTGACGCTAGCTACCTTATAAGTGTAGTCTTTCGATAGGCTAATTCTGAAGTTTTAAATTTCTAACTAAAATTTTCACATTTATTTCTCGTAATA
Organism: Hevea brasiliensis; assembly: GCF_030052815.1. Lineage (NCBI taxonomy): Eukaryota > Viridiplantae > Streptophyta > Magnoliopsida > Malpighiales > Euphorbiaceae > Hevea > Hevea brasiliensis. The sequence goes on along the minus strand of NC_079499.1, from coordinate 40,185,514 downwards.
GCACTCTATTCGAGCGTAACTGTATCAATTTATAGATTACTTACAAATATTCTTATTTTTATTGTACCACGAGGAAGCACGTAGCTCTACACAATAATCCCGTGTCGGTACTGTAATCTGCAGCTTACAATACAAACATCAAGGATATTACATAGTCACTATGTTATAACCTCATGGACTAGGTTTTCTAACATCTTATCTGTACACTTATTTCCTTCTCTGTCTTTTAAAGTCATATCATTAGTCTCTTCATGTAATTATTTAAATTTAAAACTCATTACTTATATTTATGCTTAAGTAACCTATCAAAGCGCTTGCAGGCATTACGTATCGCCGTCCCCGTAAGCCTCTTCTCTGTCTTTAGTGGCAATTAAGGGTACCCATCAAAGCACCTGCAGGCATTACGTATCACCGTCCCTGCAAGCCCTTGGGTGGTACCTATCATAGCACTTTGCAGGCGTTACGTATCGCCATCCCTGCAAGCCCCCTGATACCGATATTCATTGTCTTTTAAAATCATATCTACCATATGTTGTCAATCCATGACTTTCCATATAGGCAGTACTGCTATCTGTAATCCCTAATTGTTATACCAATCGATCCATACAATATACATAAGCTTAGGTTTACTTTGAGCAATTAAGCATTATCAATTGTCTAACAAAATCTTCATGTCCATGTATTGTGGAAAAGGTGGGTCCCACATCACTATTTCGTGTGATTTAGCATGTAGTGATAATGAAATTTCCATGTTAATGTACAGTGGGAAAGTGGGTCCCACATACCTATTTCAAGTAATTTAGTTTATGGTGACTTAGTAGGGATAAGCCAAGAATGTTTTTCAAGAACCTTTCTTTAGGTTCAATTTCGAGATTTTAACTTTGCATATCACTTTGGACAGTTTGTGACCACTGTTTGGCCCCATTTCCTAAAATGAAATTGTTCTTTTATGTCTTACTTTTATTTTCCAGATGATTATTCGAGCTCTAACTCATAGGTTTCTCCCTCTTCTCTATTTCACATTGCCCTTGTGGGGTTGGGTTTGTACTTGGGCTTGGGTTGACAGATTATCAATCATATGGTGAAAGAAAGTGGCCATTTGTGTAGTAATTTGTACAGGTGGGGCTGATAAATTCGGACTTCCGACTCTCGAGGGCTAGGGCCTAACCTTGTACTTTCACCGTCATGGACTGTTCTATTGTCTCATTCTTCTCTTCCATATCTTTTCACAGGATTTTCTATTCCTATACAACCAACACAAGGAGATTCCTCTCCATTAGTTCGTATTTATGATGTAAATGTACTATATGTATCAAACATTTGAGCTGTTGTAGTTATCGATAAAAATATTTCAAATTCACAGTTCGAAATTTACTTTAAAACCATTGCTTTGATACCACAAAATATGTCACACCCTACTCCCCTGTAAGATGTAACATGATCCCGTAGTATACCTAATGAATTACCATACTTCGCCTACCGATAACCCTTAGATATACTACAAGGGATTTTAAAATAATTTTCGTGAAATTTAAATCATTAATTAAAATCTGGTGTTATAAAATTTTTTCAAAATTTGGCAAAGTGCTGGCTTTATCTTGAGAAAGCAGTTCTTTAATCCTGCAAAAGAAAATGCTCCCAATATGTTTTCTCAAATACAACCCCAATAACTTTATTTCAATTCACAATTCAATTCACAATAAACAATCAATTCATTTTCAAACTAATCTCATCATAAAGAAGCATTTCATTGATTACAAGACTCAAATTTTATATTACAAAACTATTCAAGTAAATGAAATCTCAAATTTACATTTAAAATAATTTACATTTAATTACATACCAAAATGTTTTACAAGAGTTTTTATACAACTGCTCAAATAATTTACATACATATTATTACATGCATACATCAAAACCTTCGTACATGGGTAAACCTGGAGCTGATTTGAATGTCTCTTCAAAGAAGTTTACTCAATTGCTCTATGCTCTTTTCACCTGAGACAGCATACAAAGCTATCGCTGAGTGGTGAACTCAGTGGTGCTCAACTATAATTTAAAACATAATACAATATACTTTAACAAAATTATAGCAAATAATTTGAAAATCTGGATACTCATCAAATTTCAAAACTCAAAATATTCATTGCCAATAATATAAATTATTTGTATAAAATGACTTTGATCACAAAATTCAATTTATCAAATCATAACTAACCATTTAAGGTAATTCCAACAAAATCAATTATACATAAATTATAATTGAAATCACAATTCTTTATTATTCAAAAACATTGTGTATCTCAAAAACTGTATCTCAAAAACCATTCTATATCTCAAAAGCCATTCTTTATCTCAAAAATCATTCTTTAACTCAAAAAGCATTCTTTATCTCACTAACTATACAAGACTAATCTGAAAGGGCCATCTTCGGGGTGATTCTAACTCCCTATTGTCGGGGAGGTCGAATTAGATTCTAACTCCCTATGATCGGGGAGCTCGAATCATCATACATAGTACACATCACAATAATGAATCTTCTACAAGGGCCATAACATAAAACTTAGATCTAACCTCTAATAAGAGGGGAATCTAAGCCTATGCACGTACCATGGAAATCAAAACACAACTAACTCCATTGTCTTCTCAATAAATAAGAGAAATGGGTAATAACCTAGCCAAGCATCTATAGTAAGATATAAAACAATATCACAATCCTTTTAGATAGCATAAATCACAATACAATTCGATTCAAAGTCAATTCCAATATCCAATAATTTTTATGCTCATCACAATTCAAATCATAAATTTTCATTTTTCCATGCAAATTGCCCATCACAATTCAAAACATGTTTTATCACAATTTTCCAAAACATAATTTATTCAATTCGCAACAATGCCTAACACTTGTTGAAATACCATTTCACAAAGCTAAATTCATACATACTATAACAATTTCAATAATCATTGAATTAAATCCAATGCTTGTTAAATATAATACATAAGAAAAATATGTCATTTAATCATATGAAATATTCAGAACAAAATCAGTTAAAAACTAGTTGTGCACAAACCTCTAATAACTGTCTCTTGGCTCTGACTCAGTGTTTCCTTCCCCTTCCCTGAGTCTTTGCTAACTGAAGCACACAATTTGAAGTGTTTCAGTACTCATTTAAACTGTCTCTAACGATAATGCTTAATAATTAACTTATTGAATTCTATTATTTCCTTAGTTAACCTAAGATGTTGACCCTTGATGCATTCTAGGTGAATTAGGTTTTAATGTTACCAATGTGTCACATTTGTGGCCTTTTAGTGTTGGTACATGTTACCAAATTCACTTTCAAGTATATTGGATTTTATTGGAATTTGCCGGATTTCGGTGTACTATTTTGACCTAGCCGGACGATCTAGTTTCCTCAGTTTTTAGGTTTCGATCAAAACTACAAACTTGTAGGTCTATGTCTTATTGCACGTGGAGCAAAATTTCATGTCATTTTGAGTTATGTAGACCAAGTTATGGTCAATTTACCAATGCTAGTTAGAATGCATCAAAATGGTCACTTTAGGTCATTTTGAGGTCACTTTTGGTTCGGCCAGTTTTTGGACCCGAACCTGTGCAAGCTTATGGTAATTTTTGGGCTTTGGTGTCTTCACAAGAATTGTAGATATATGTCTTAACTATTCATGGTAAAAATTTCAGGTCCATTGGACCTGTTTTGAGTGAGTTATAGCCAAAACATCAACTGCTGCCCAAATGGTCAATTTTCAGGCCTTAAATGCACTAATCCGGATTTGGTCATTTTTCAAGTTACCTTCCAAGCAGAATTTTGGTAAGCTTCCTTCATGAAAGTTGGCACTTTTTGTGGCTAGTTTCACCTCCAATTGGTCTCATATCAATTGGAGCCACACACTTAAGGTTCTAAGCCAAAACACACACAGCCCTGCTATTCATCATTCATCACTCATCAAATACACATCCTATGCCTACCAAGTTAACTCTTACATGTCATTTCTATTTTGTACCTTACCATTAACACATTTCACAACACATTTTTAGTCATTTTGGCAATAACCACACTCAATAAGCACATTATAGTACAGATGTCACACCTTATCCCTGGTAAGGCATTACATGTTCCCATAGCATACCTTAGGAATTACCGAACTCCACCTGCCAATAACCCATTAGTTATGCTACAAAGGATTTTAAAACAAATCATAGCTTTTTATCTTATCAATTATTTTGCGAAACACTGCATGAGAATAGTTAAAATTTCATGTAAACATTCATTGAAAAATAATGATAGACTCAATATTGCAAAAGTTATATTTTCATAAGTCTCAAAGTAAAATACAAAATAGTTACAAACTCAAAATGTGATAGCAAAGCAATGCTTTTAAATACAAACTGCTCAATGTCCCTACATCCATATATATAGGTACAAAATACATCAAAAGGAAATTACAGGGGTATACCTACAATATATACCCACAAACAATACTAAAATGCTGCTTCCAAGTCTCTCACTTGGCAGCCTTCTCCTTTCCCTTAACTGCGATAGCATAAAGAAGCTATCGCGGAGTATATCGCTGAGTATATCACTCAGTGGTGCATAACTAATAACTTTAAAACTTAAGATAAAACACAATTTGTCAAAGCATAATAAAGCACATTTTTCTTAAGCATGAAAACTTCACAATGGTTCTAAGTCCATAAGACCATTTATTATCATAACATTGCAAATGAGAAATCATACTTCATAAATCACAATTCACAAAGCATTAGTGTTGCCAATATCAACACACAGTTTAGGCCATGATACAAAATTTCACGATCAGTGCTGTGTTGTACACCACGACAAAGCAATCTCAACCTCACTAACCGTTATAAATGAGGGAAGGGCTAGCTAGCTAATGAGTACTCATGTAGTCTTACCCCACTAACCATTATTAATGGGAGACATGATCAATATCAATTATCAACCCCAAGTAGCCGTTACTATTGGGGAGTTCTGAAAGGGACTGTGATGCTAACTATGGTTTCAAAACAGTTTCCAAAAATTTCCCACTCAATAATCACATTTATAAACCAACAAACACATTTAAATTCATCATAATATCCATATAAAGGTGGCAACACCCAAATTTCTTAAATACAAAAGAAAAACCATATTTCAGTCAAAATAAACTTGTTCAAAGCAAACTCATTCAAATAAACACATTCCAAGCAATTTACAAGTTTAAAAATGAAGAAAAGGTTAATTGTGCACAAACCTTCAATGCTCTCCTTTCTCTTTACTCACTATTCCTTGTTCATCCCAACCTCTTTCTCTACTAAAAATATACAAATAGAATGTCTCAATACGCATCTCAATTGCTGCCAAGAACTCATTACATGAATGTCTACTGCATCCCAAATTAGCTTTGCAAATTTTTGAAAATTTTGGTTATCGACAACTTGGTGCCCCAATTTTTGAATCCAATTTTTACCTAGTTTCGATCATAATTTGGTGAGGTGTTCTTCATGAAAATTGTTCATCTAGGTCTTAGCTTTATTTTCCTTTTTGAATCGCCTAATTCGGAGCTGTGTAGCTCAAGTTATGCCCAAAACACCATTACTATTCACGTCACTGTTTATGCTGCAAATTTAGTTCTGGCAGATTTATCGATCTAACTTCATTCAAAAATTTGATCAAGTTAAGTCCATAATTTGATCAAATGTTCTTCACACAAAATCTTCAAATATGTCTTAGGTTTCCATCGGTTCAAGAATTGCCTAAATTGGAGTTTCTAGAGAGAGTTATGGCCACGCAAAGTTTACTGTTCATATGTTAAATCTGCAATTCTACAGATTCAGTGATTCAACTTTGCTCAGCAATTTGATTAGGTTAAGTCCATAATTTGGCCTCAAGTTCTTCATATGAAATGTTCTACTATGTCTTAGGTTTCCATCAATTCAAGAATTGCGTAAATCAGAGTTTTCTAGAGAGAGTTATGGCCATGAAAATTTTACTGTTTATATGGTCAAATTCTACAGGTTCCAGAATTGTGTCTCTAAGTTTAAGCCAAGGTTTAGGCAATTTCTGGGCAGTTTCTGGGGTGGGTCTCTTCATGAAAATTCTAGTCCTATGTCTTAAGTTTCATTTCCAATTGGTTTCACACCAATTGGAGTTGTGTAGCTCAATTTATGGGCTGTCAAACACACTGAACTCAGTGTGCAAATTCTGCCCTGGGTTTAAAATTTTCATTTCTTCAATTATTCCCTCTAACCAACCTCAATTCACATTTAATTCACCCAAAATGACTATAATTTAGCATTGACACGTCAATGGCACTTTCTAGCATAAAACCCACAATTTTTAAACACCAAAGTTTGTAATTTTCCCTAATCCTACCATTTCGTTACTTCCATTCATCAACCCAATGTCAATTCAAACTAAATAAACCTCAAGTGATAATAATTTAATACTACACACACCAATTTCACTCTCTAGCACCAAAACTCAATTCTCCCATGAACCCTAATCTCCCATAATTAAATTTATACCCATTTCATGCAATTTCTTTGCTCTAATCATGCATACTACTTCAACTAAGCTTGATTTCATCATCATTTTCATTGAAATATATCAAACCCTAATTTTTCTCCAATTTGGCCAAAACCCTAGTTTAGGTTCCATGCATGTTTCCTTTCATTTTTTTATGAAATTTCATCATAATCTAACTTAATTTAAGGTTTGTATAACAAAATGAGCATTAAAGAACTTACCTCTTGATGACTTCCTTCCAACTCCCCAAATCTTCAATTTTCTTCTAATCTCTTGTTTCCCCTTGCTTTTAATCTTTAAATCAAATATTAATTTGATGCTCTCTACTAATTAGATGCAAAACCCATAGAGGAAAAGCAAGGAATTGAGTTTTGAGAATGGGTGTCAATGGAGAAAGAAGGAAGAAGAAGAAAGAAAGAAAGAAAGAAGGAAAGAGAGTGGGTGGTAACTAAATAGGAAAGAAAGGGAGAGTTTTGTCTTCTTTTATACTTATTTATTTATTTTTAATTCATTTAATGAGTTGTCCAAAGCCTATTGGTCCCTTAAATTTTAATTAGGTCAAAAAATAAAATTTAAATTCTAGATTTTTGCCTCTTTTATTTTCTTTTCACTTTTACTCTAATTTTTCCCTCAATATTTCTTCATAATTCAATATTTTATTTTTATTTAATTTAATTTAGATTTTGGTCAAAAGTCAACTCTTAAAGTGAATTGACCAAAATGCCCCTCATCGGGTCATAATCCTTCTATTTTTTTTTTGATACCCGTTAAATCCTTAGGTCTTTGGTTCACTTGAATTTTTATTATGTCTATCTCAATTAATTTTTTTTATTTATTTTTGGTCCTCAAGGTGTCTTTGAATAGTACTAGTCACGGACCAAAAATAGTACTATTCATAACTCGGAGGTTCGGGGTGTTACAATTCTCCCCTCCTTAAAAATAAAATTTCATCCTCGAAATTTACCTGGTCTCATTCTCTGAATAGCCATGGGTGCTGTCCCCTCATATCCTCCTCACGCTCCCATGTAGCCTCCTAGCTGGAATGATGGTTCCACAGTTCTTTGACTAGAGGTATTTGTTTTTTCCTCAGCTGTTTTACCTCATATGCCAAGATCTTTATGGGCTCTTCATCATATATCAGGTCTGGATTCACTTCAATCTCCTCTACTGGCAAAATGTGAGAGGGGTCTGATTTATACCTCCTCAACATGGAGACATGGAAAACATTATGAATCTTTTCCAACTCCGGAGGCAATGCAAGTTTATATGCCAATGGACCCACTCTTTCTAGAACCTCATATGGCCCAATGAAGCGAGGACTTAGTTTCCACTTTCTACCAAACCTCATGATCCTCTTCTATGGGGAAACTTTTGAAGGAACGGAAGCGTGAAAAATACAAGATTATACCATTGAATTCAAAAAAATTTCGCCTAGGGTCACATGCACCATGTAAGATTTACTTTTATCTATTTGATTTCAATGATAAACAACATATTAAAACTCTTTTAATATGTTTTTGGATCTGTATTTGCCATTTAAGATTTTAAAATTAATCAGATTAATTTTAGAACCCTAGATTAAATCAAGAACGATTACACTAACCTCTTGATGCACTGCAGTGTGTCTGCGCCTTTGAGATTCATCTTGTGACACCAAATGTTGTCCCTCTAGCTTGTCCACACCAAGAACACCTATGGCAGCCCTTGAACAGCCTCTAAAGCTTTTTCTATTAATTAGAAATTCAAGTTCTGCCTTTTAAGAGATTAGAGATGTAAACAGGCCACTAGAAACAATTTCTAGTGTTCTTAATTCAAGAGATTGATGGCTAATCTCTTTGAATTGATGAGAGATGAAGAGAAATAGCTGGAGAGGCTCAAAGTGGCGTGACAAATGAGAGGAGAGGCTGCTGGTTGTTTTTTCTTTTCATAACCACACTTAAATAGCTAGGTTAACAAATTAAACCCTTGCCACATGTCACCCTTTGATTAGCTCTAGGTTTAAGTGACCCAATCACATTGTGCCAAGTGTCAAACCTATATGTAATCTTGATTTTAATCATCTTACATGATTAAAAAACATTTGGCAAGCTTATGTGTTATGCCATGTGTCACCATCTCATGGTGCCACGTGTCACACTGCAAAATGACCAAAATGCCCCTGTGTCTTAATTTTGAGTTCTTAACCCAAAACAATTATTTTCTTCTTCTAATTAATTTATATCAAATATAAATTAATTAATTAATCTCTATTAATTAATTTCTCATTAATTAAATTCATATTTAAACACTTTAAATATAAATTTAACTTATATTATACATCCAATAATCTAGATTTGGTTTCAAGTCATGCTAGGGACTTTGCAAACTAATTGCAAACCAAACCTATTTAATTAATCAATTAAACTCTTTAATTAATTAATTAAATCATATTTAATTAGGTGATAACTTGTGTATGCGTGTGACTTACTAGGCTCATCACTAATTGGCAATGAGACATGATATCAACTCTTAATATCATCAGAACTCTTTCTTACCATAAATGATTTCTCTAAATCATTTTATGAACCTCATAGACCATGGTTAACACCTAGCATAGCATGCCATGGCCACCCAATTAGTAATAAGATTTACCTTAAATGAACCTATAATCATATGTTACCATGCACTAGAATCTCTCTGTTACAAAATCCCAACTCAAGCCGAGTCATGGTTTATGTCAAACTCCATTTGCTATGAATATTATGTTCTCTTTTAATTCCAGTTCTTGATTAAAAGATTTTTCTCATCGAAACTCTTTTACGAATAAATCTATCTGTCTGGCCAGAACTTGAAACATCAAGAACAATTAAATGAACATAGGATTTTATCTCTATTTACTTAGAGGAACAGATTCCATCTTGATCAACACCTACCTCCATATATAACTAGCAGGAGCCAACACATGCCCATATACCCATATATAGTACAAGTATGAAAGCAGTATCAAACTCAAACTACCTATATACAAGATAACTGTGCTATCTCAGGTCTAAAGATTATATGCACTGATATGATTTATGACAAAACATTGACAAGAGTAAACTCCATGTGCTTGTCATAAGTGTCACTAGTTCGGCCTACTTATCATTTATAAGTGCCTATCATGTTTGTTATATGGCATGAGACTCACATTCCATCTTATTTATATCTCATATAAATAACTTGGGAACAAACATGAATACAATCTTTCTGGATAAGTCATGTCCTTATTATGAAGTATCCTCGATTGTGAACCTATTTATGATACTTTGTGCTAGAAATATTGTCACTCATATTCTTAACAACTTAAGAATAATATTTCTAACAAAATATCAATGGACCTTTTCAATTACACATAAATATATTATGTAAACGGAAAAGTGGAAATGCCTTTTATTAATAAAATTATGTACAAGATACATACTAAATGATATGCTCTAGGGCATACTACTAACAACTTTCAGGAACACCTTGTCACCCACACTATACCGAATATCTCTTCTCTTTAGGTAAATGTTGGGCTTCTGTCTATCCGTTGTAACTTTGAGTCTCTCTCTAATGAGCTTAACCTTTTCTTCTGTCTGCTGCACTAATTCTGGATCAATCAACTTTCTCTCGCCCACTTCATCCCAGCACAAAGGAGTTCTACACCTTCTGCCATAAAGGGCTTCGTATGGAGGCATCCCGAAGCTTGACTGATAACTATTATTTTAAGCAAATTCAATTAAAGGCAAGTGTGTGTCCCAACTCCCTTTAAACTCAATCACACATGCCCGAAGCATATCCTCCAAAATCTGAATGATCCTTTCAGACTGGCCGTCTGTCTGTGGATGGAATGTTGTACTGAAGTTCAATCTAGTTCCTAGGGCTTTTTGGAGGCTACTCCATAATCTAGAAGTGAACGTTGGGTCTCTGTCCAACATAATAGACACTAGCACTCCATGTAACCTCACCACATCATCAATGTACATTTTGGCCAATCTTTCAAGGCTGTAATCCATCCTCACTGGCAAAAAATGTGCAGACTTGATCAATCTATCAACAATAACCCAAACTGCATCATGATTCTTTTGTGTACATGGAAGTCCTATCATGAAATCCATAGTGATTCTTTCCCATTTCCACTCGGGAATTGGCAATGGCTGTAGCAACCCTATAGGCACTTGGTGTTCTGCCTTTACTTGCTGACAAGTTAGGCATTTGGCAACATATTCTGCAATGTCTTTCTTCATTCCTCTCCACCAATAGTGCTCTTTCACACTTCTGTACATTTTGGTTCCATCGGGGTGCATTGTAAAAGGTGAATCGTGTGCTTCCTTTAAAATGGTTTGCCTCAGTTCAAAATTCTCAGGAATGCACATTCTGCTCTTATATAACAACAAGCTCTCATCATTTATTGATAATTCTGGTTTCTTTCCATCCCGAGCCTCTTCCGTCAACTTCACATACTTATCATCCTTCTGTGCAACTGCTTTAATTTGTTCTGCCATCATTGGCTTCACTTGCCAAGTAGCTACCATCTGCCCATCTTCATTAATCTCCAAATTAGCATGTAATGCCCTTAATTCATGCACCACGGACAAAAGAGAAACCCTCAAACCAGCCATAGTCTTGCGACTTAAAGCATCAACTATAATATTTGCCTTTCCAGGCTAATAGTCTATCAAGCAATCATAATCTTTTATCAGCTCTAACCATTTCCTCTGCCTTAAATTTAACTCCTTCTGTGTGCCCAAGTATTTCAAACTTTTATGATCTGTGTATATATAACATCTCTCTCCATATAAGTAATGTCTCCAGATCTTCAAGGCAAAGACAATGGCTGCTAGCTCCAAGTCATGTGTAGGATAATTCCTCTCATGCGTTTAAGCTGGCGTGAAGCATAGGCAATGACGTTTCTATCTTCCATCAACACACAGCCTAATCCGTTATGAGAAGCATCACTGTATATGGTATACTCCTTACCCAAAATGGGCAGTGTTAAGACTAGAGCTTCAGTTAAACACCTCTTTAACTCATCAAAACTTTCTTGGCATCGATTAGTCCATTGAAATTTTACATCCTTCCTAAGTAGCTTGGTCAGTGGAGATGCTAGCATGGAGAATCCCTTCACAAACCTTTGGTAATACCTGGCCAAAACAAGGAAACTCCGAACTTCCATGACATTCTAGGTGGCTTCAAATTAAGAATGGCTTCTACTTTGCTAGGATCCACCTGGATACCCTCTGTAGATACAATGTGGCCCAAAAATGTAATCTCCTTTAGCCAAAACTCACATTTCAATAGTTTGGCATATAACTGCTTCTCCCTCAAAGTCTGCAATACTATCCTCAAGTGCTTATCATGTTCCTCTGCATTCTTTGAGTACACCAAAATATCATTAATGAACACCACAACAAACTGGTCCAAATATGGCCTGAAGATAGTGTTCATCAGGCCCATAAAAGCAGCTGGAGCATTAGTCAACCCGAATGGCATTACCAAGAACTCATAGTGGCCATACCGAGTCCTAAAGGCAGTTTTAGGAATATTTTGCTCCTGCACTCTCAACTGCTAGTAGCCCGATCTCAAGTCAATTTTGGAGAATATAGTTGCATCCTTCAACTGATCAAACAAATCATCGATCCGTGGAAGAGGATATCTATTCTTTATGGTCACCTTATTCAACTGTCTGTAGTCTATGCATAGGCGGAGAGTACCATCCTTTTTCTCCACAAATAATACTGGTGCTCCCCAAGGTGACACGTTAGGGTGGATGAAACCCTTATCTAACAATTCCTGTAATTGTACCTTTAACTCTTTCACCTCAGCAGGTGCCATCCTATAAGGAGTGATGGAGATTGGCTCCACACTAGGCATAGTCTCAATTTCAAACTGCACCTCTCTTTCCGGAGGCAATCCCGGCAATTCTTCCGGAAAGACATCCGAAAAATCCCATACCATATGAATATCTTTAAGATCTAGACTCCCCACCTGGGTGTCTATCACATGAGCTAGATAAGCTTCACATCCCTTTCTAATCATCTTTCTAGCAAGTGCAGCTGAAATAATGTTGGATGGCAATAACTGCCTCTCCTCGTGTATCACTACATTTGCATACTCGGGAAGACCAAAAGTGACTGTCTTCAGTCTACAGTCGATCATGGCGTGATGCCTGGCTAACCAATCCATGCCCAATATGATATTATAATCTCAGAAGGGCATTTCAATTAAGTCTGATAAGAATGTATGTCCTTGGATCACCAAAGGACAATCTTCATACAATTTGTTTACCCTAACCTCTTGTCCTAAAGGACTAGTCACTAGCACATCATAATCCAATTTCACACAGGGAATTCTACTCCCTGGACAACCAACACAAGACGATTTCCCTCCATTAGTCCAAATTTATGATGTAATACACTATATGTATCAATTAATGACAGTTGAGCAGTTGTACTTATAAAAAATTTTCAAACATGCTATTTCAAAACTTGTGTAAAAACCAAAGCTCTGATACCACTTAACATGTCACACCTTATCCCTAGTAAGGCATGACATGTTCCCGTAGCATACCTAAGGAATTACCGAACTCCACCTACCGATAACCCATTAGTTATGCTACAAAGGATTTTAAAACAAAACATAGCTTTTTATCTTATCAATTATTTTGCGAAACATTGCATGAGAATAGTTAAAATTCTATGTAAACATTCATTGAAAAATAATGATAGACTAAATATTGTAAAAGTTACATTTTCATAAGTCTCAAAGTAAAATAGAAAATAGTTACAAACTCAAAATGTGATAGCAAAGTAATGCTTTTAAATACAAACTGCTCAATATCCATACATCCATACATATAGGTACAAAATACATTAAAAGGAAATTACAGGGGTATACCTATAATATATAGCCACAAACAATATTAAAATGCGCCTTCCAAGTCTCTCACTCGGCAGCCTTCTCTTTTCCCTTACCTGTAACAGCATAAAGAAGCTATCGCTGAGTATATCACTCAGTGATGCACAACTAATCACTTTAAAACTTAAGGTAAAACACAATTTGTCAAAGCATAATAAATCACATTTTCCTTAAGCATGAAAACTTCACAATAGTTCTAAGTCCATAAGAGCCATTTATTAGAATAACATTGCAGATGAGAAATCACACTTTATAAATCACAATTCATAAAGCATTAGTGTCGCCAATATTAACACACAGTTGAGGCCATGACACAAAATTTCATGATCAGTGCCGTGTTGTACACCACGACAAAGCAATCTCAACCTCAATAACCGTTATTAATGAGGGAAGGGCTAGCTAGCTAATGAGTACTCATGGAGCCTTACACCACTAACCGTTATTAATGGGAGACATAATCAATATCAATTATCAACCCTAAGTAGCTGTTACAATTGGGGAGTTCCGAAAGGGACTGTCATGCTAACTGTGGTTTCAAAATAGTTTTCAAAAATTTCCCACTCAACAATCACATTTATAAACCAACAAACACATTTAAATTCATCATAATATCCAAATAAAGGTGACAACACCCAAATTTCTTAAATATAAGGGAAAAATCATATTTAAGTCAAAGTAAGCTTGTTCAAAGCAAACTCATTCAAATAAACACATTCCAAGCAATTTACAAGTTTAAAAATGAAGAAAAGGTTAGTTGTGCACAAACCTTCAATGCTCTCCTTTCTCTTTACTCACTTTTCCTTGTCCGTCCCAACCTCTTTCTCGACTAAAAATACACAAATAGAATGTCTTAATACGCATCTCAATTGCTGCTAAGAACTCATTGCATGAATGTCTACTGCATCCCAAATTAGCTTTGTAAATTTTTGAAAATTTTGGTTTTGGACAACTTGGTGCCCCAATTTTTGAATCCAATTTTTACCTAGTTTCGATCATAATTTGGTGAGGTGTTCTTCATAAAAATTGTTCATCTAGGTCTTAACTTTATTTTCCTTTTTGAATCTCCTAATTCGAAGCTGTGTAGCTCAAGTTATGCCCAAAACACCATCACTGTTCACATCACTATTCATGCTGCAGATTTAGTTCTGGCAGATTTATCAATCCAACTTCGTTCAGCAATTTGATCAAGTTAAGTCCATAATTTGGTCTAATGTTCTTCATTCAAAATGTTCTATTATGTCTTAGGTTTCCATCGGTTCAAGAATAGCCTAAATTGGAGTTTTCTAGAGAGAGTTATGGCCATGCAAAATGTATTGTTCATATGGTAAATCTGCAATTCTGCAGATTCAGTGATTCAAATTTGCTCAGCAATTTGATTGGGTTAAGTCCATAATTTAGCCTCAAGTTCTGCATATGAAATGTTCTACTATATCTTAGGTTTCCATTGGTTCAATAATTGCCTAAATCGAAGTTTGCTAGAGAGAGTTATGGCCATGCAAAATTTACTGTTCATATGGTCAAATTCTACAGGTTCCAGAATTGTGTCACTAAGTTTAAGCCAAGGTTTAGGCAATTTATGGGCAGTTTCTGGGGTGGATCTCTTCATGAAAAATCTAGCCCTATATCTTAAGTTTCATTTCCAATTGGTTTCACACCAATTGGAGTTGTGTAGCTCAATTTATGGGCTGTCAAAGACACTGAACTCAGTGTGCAAATTCTGCCCTAGGTTTAAAATTTTCATTTCTTCAATTATTCCCTCTAACCAGCGTCAATTCACATTTAATTAACTTAAATGACTATAATTCAGCATTGACACATCAATGAAACTTCCTAGCACAAAACCCACAATTTTCAAACACCAAAGTTTGTCAATTTCCCTAATCTTACCATTTCGTTACTTCCATTCATCTACCCAATGTCAATTCAAACTAAATAAATCTCAAATGATCATAATTTAATACTACACACACCAATTTCGCTCTCTAGCACCAAAACCCAATTTTCCCATAAACCCTAATCTCCCATAATTAAATTTATACCCATTTCATGCAATTTCTTTGCTCTAATCATGCATACTACTTCAACTAAGCTTGATTTCATCATCATTTTCATTGAAATATATCAAATCCTAATTTTTCTCCAATTTGGCCAAAACCCTAATTTAGGTTTCATGCATGTTTTCTTTCATTTTCTTATCAAATTTCATCATAATCTAACTTAATTTAAGGTTTGTATAACAAAATGAGCATTAAAGAACTTACCTCTTGATGACTTCCTTCCAACTCCCCAAATCTTCAATTTTCTTCTAATATCTTGTTTCCCCTTACTTTTAATCTTTAAATCAAATATTAATTTGATACTCTCTGCCAATTAGATGCAAAACCCATAGAGGAAAAGCAAGGAATTGAGTTTTGAGAATGGGTGTCAATGGAGAAAGAAGGGAGAAGAAGAAAGAAAGAATGAGAGAAGGAAAGAGAGTGGGTGGTAACTAAATGGGAAAGAATGGGAGGGTTTTGTTTTCTTTTATACATTTTTATTTCTTTTTAATTCATTTAATGAGTTGTCCAAAGCCCATTGGTCCCTTAAATTTTAATTAGGTCAAAAAATAGAATTTAAATTCTAGATTTTTGCCTCTTTTATTTTCTTTTCACTTTTACTCTAATTTTTCCCTCAATATTTCTTCATAATTCAATATTTTTTTATTTAATTTAATTTACATTTTGGTCAAAAGTCAACTCTTGAAGTGAATTGACAAAAATGCCCCTCATCGGGTCATAATCCTTTTTTTTTTTTTATACCCGTTAAATTCTTAGGTCTTTGGTTCATTTGAATTTTTATTGTGTCTATCTCAATTAATTTTTTTATTTATTTTTAGTCCTCAAGGTGTCTTTGAATAGTACTAGTCATGGACCAAAAATGGTACTATTCGTAATTCGGAGGTTCGGGGTGTTACAACAGAATTTACCAAGTCCAAGTTACAAACAATTTAATCACATAACCTAGCTCATTTACATGTCCAAACTCACACCTTCATACATATGTACATGCTGCCATAAAAAGCACCATAATTCAACAATAAAATTCCATAAACCAAACCATGAAATAATATTTTTTTGGTCCACACTTCAAATTGCCGAATTGTAATCTTCTTCAATTAGCTTTCCAAGCTTCCAAAGTCAAGTGTACATTCACATATACATTTAGTATACATCACCCAATTTATTCCTACACACATAAACACTTCATCAACACTTTAATCTACCATTTACATGCAAAGATAAATTTCCCTTATTGAAGTTCCATGGCTGCCAAAAAATATACCTCTCCCTTAACTCATCAAACTTCAAAAATCCTTCCACAATTCAACTACCCATAATACCCACACAAACTTTAATGAAGCAAGCATAAAAAATACCTACTTATCACTTTTGAAACTCTTCAAAACTTCACCAAAACTTGATCTTCTTGCTGCCTATCAAGTGCCCAAGTGGTGTAGAGCGATTTTAGTGAAGGAAAGTGCAAGGAAATAGGCTTGGACCATGGGAGAATGAAGCTTCAAGGTGGGACAGCAATAGAGGTTTCTTCTTCACCATTTTTGGCTGGTTCTTTGGAAGTTTGAGGAAGATGAATTTCTGCTATCCAAGTGAAGGTTTAGTGGTCCACTTTACGTGTGAGTGGAGCACTAAGTGAGAAATAAATGTTTGTTTATTCTTAAGTTTCCTTATTCCCACATTAAGCTCCTATCTTTTGCTATTTATATTAGGTACCACCAATTTAATTTTTCATGATATTTTCCAAGTGTAATATCATGTATTTTTAATGGACATTTAGGTCAAAAGACAACTCAGGGTGTCAAATGACCATAGTGCCCCTGTTCGGGTTGCATTCCCGATTTTTCAGTAACACCGAGTTTTGTCATTTTCTCAATTTCTCACTTTTCTTTGTACTAATTAATTAATTTTTCTTTAATATTTCTAATGATATTTATGCTTCAATAAGTGTCTATTTAAGTCTTAAAAATATTTTCTAGGGTTCCCCGCAGTCCAGGGCTAGTAAATGGTCTACGTCGCAACTTTCCGGTGCGGTCACCCATCGCTAGGGTTCTCGGCTCGTTTAACTTGACTACATTTCATTGCTATTATTTTTCCTTTTTTTTTCTTGTATTTTCTTTTCTTGTATTTTAGTATTTTATGTCTCCTCATCAATATTTAAATGTAGTTCTAGGCATTCTAGCTGTACGGATAGACACTGGTCACCGGAATAGTGGAACGCACTATCGAACGTAGGGGTGTTACAAATTCTCAGTCTTTTGACCTCTCCAAGCTTCCCTTCGCACTCCTATGCTCTGGGACTTCACCAAAACACCTGAAATACTGTAGAAACATGGAATTAAGAGCTTGACAATAGAAATTACAAAAAGTAATGAATTCAATTACTATGCATGAGATTACTTACCTAAATGCTATGAGATAGTATATAAATGTGCTAAAAAACATCTATATAATTCAAAACCTTTCTTAAAATTCCTTTCTTTAATTTAATTCTCCCCTTCACTTCAAGTATTATTCTCCACTGAAAATACACAATTTCAAAGCTTCAATACTCATTCTAATGTCTCCAATAATAAATCAAATAAATCCCTAGTAAAATTCCTAAACTAACTACATATTCCAACCTTTCCAGATTCAAGGTACCATTTGCACCTGACTTTAAAACTTAATTTCAACCAAGTTCCAGTCATAATTTATCAAAGTGATCTTTATCAAAATTGTTCCTCTATGTATTAGTTTTAATTATCATCTTGAATCACTTAATTTGGAGGTTTAGATCATCAGTTATGGTCAAAATACTAGGTACTGCTCCTGGTATGTTACCTTGCAATTCTCAGGTTTTTTATATTTTCACCTAAAATTGCATTCCATATTTGAGCACTTTATGCTTAGAATTGATATCAAGTCTCTCAAACAAGGTTTTAGGCCTTTGTCTTAATTTTCCAAATCATTTTGTAGCACCTCAAATGGAGATGTATAAAGGAATTTATGCTCTGTTAATCACACAGAGGTCACAGGACAAAATTGCTGAGTTGTAAGAAATTCTCAATTCTAATGTTCTAAATTACTCTAACATTTTAACCACCTTACCCTTACATCTGGGTCTAGGTCAAAACAAGAAAGTTATAGTTCTATGACTTATGGTTATTTTGGCTTTGAAATCATCTAATTTGCCTATATGTAACTTCAGTTATGGCCATTTTGCCAAAACTATTTGGGTGGTAATTTCTCAAGTTTCCAGGTTAGTTCTAGAATTAGGGCAAAACTCTGGACTTACTTTCTCTAGCTAATTTCGATAGGTTACAACAATAATTTGGCATTATGGTCTTCAAATGAATTGTTTCCCTGTGTCTCAGAATTACACAAGTTTAAGAATCATACAATTTGGAGTTTTGTAGAGTGAATTATGCCTAATTTACTATGTACCGTTCATTTGGTCAGTTTTCCAGGTTATAGGTTTTCATTGCTGGCTTATAGCCCAAATTAAGGTACTTTCCTGCCATTTTTTAGTCAAGTGCTCTACATAAAAGTTTTATCATTTTGTCTTAGTTTTCATCTTCCATTGGTTTTACATCAATTGGAGTTATGTAGCTCAAGTTATGAGCTAATAACCCCACTGGACTCAGGCTGTCTAGATTCAGCACTCAATATAGCACTTCAATTTACTTAATTTCTCCACTCCATCATGGTTATTTCTCACTAATTGCACATCCATTGGTCATATTATAACCATTTTAATACTAAACAAGCTTCATACTACTAAAAACCCTAATTACAACAAAACCCTAACTAAAATGGTAGAAAGTTTTAAAATTAAGAGAAGTTCTTAGTACTAACCTTGATTTCAAGTCTCTACCCACTTCAATCAACCTTTAATTCCTCAAACTTGATTTCCCCTTTTTGTTCTTCTTCCCCAAACTAGATTTTCTCCTTCACTAATCTTTAAATTTTTCCTTGAATTCTTGATGGCTTTCTTTAAATCAAGGTTGGATGGTAGGTTTTCTTTTGATTTCCCATGGAAATCATGGATGAGTGTATGGTTTTTGAAGCTTACAATAAAGCATCAATGGAGGATTGAAGGGAAGAGGGTGAACGGCAACTTGGTAGGAGAAAAAGAAGAAGAATGTTAAGTTTTGTCTCTTCCATATGATATTTATATTATTTAATTTTTCATAATGGCAATCTTGTAATTATAAGGACAATAGTAATCATTAGGTTTCACTAATAATTAAATTATGTTAATGTTAATTAATTAAGCTAATCTCACTTCATTAACTTAATTAATTTCATTTTGGTAAATGTTGAACCTTTAAATTTAATTGATCAAATTTTGATCTTACCAGGTTTCAGTTATTCTTTTTTATAATACCCGATAAGTCCCTAACTCTGTTTTTCACCTTAACTTTAAATTTACTTAGTTGAACTTATTTTTTTTTCATTTCCTTTCCTTTTAATTTCATAATAATATCTCAATTTAGGTCTTAATTAAGGATCTTACAAGATTCCACAAGAATTGGAATAGCCACTAGACCTATGGTTACTTCTCAGTAAGGTTACCCATCACCGAGGCTTGAGCTCATTTAACCGATTTACATACCATTTCTTTTATTTTTTTACAACCTTACTTGATCTTCATTAAATTAAAACATGACTCCTCACTCTAGTTTAAGTATGGTTCCAGACATTCTAGCCATCTGAACAGATGTTAGTCTCCAGAATAGTAGAATGTTTGGAACTACTTGAAGTGAGGGTGTTAGATGGCTATTATCTCAACCTATAGGATCATGCACCGACTGGGCTGATTTATCACAAACCTTTTAGCAAGATACATTCCACCTGAGAGGACTGCAAAACTAAGAACTGAACTTAATACCTTTAGGCAAAATGACAATGAATCTATTTATGATGCATGGAAAAGGTACAAAGATCTTTAAAGGGAGTGTCCACTCCATGGCATCCAGGATTGGCTCTTCATTCAGAACTTCTATAATGGGTTATTACCATTAACAAGAAGCATTATTGATTCAGTAGCTGCTGGAGATTTAATGGAGAAAACCACTACCTGTGACACCCCTTACCCGTCTACAGTGTAGCAGAGCAAGGTGTGCCATATTTAATACCGGAGTACCCTATCTTGTCTTGTCATGTATATTATAAATTTAAATTCCATTTATTAGTATTACTCCATGTGTTGGAAACTTTTTTTTATCATAAATTATTTTAGTGGAGACCCAGACAAAGGTCTCCTCTGTTTTATTAGCATTTGTGAAGGAATGGAAGCGTGAAAAACACAAGTTTATACCATTGAATTAAAAAATTTTCACCTAGGGTCACATGCATCATGCAAGATTTATTTTTATCTATTTGATTTCAATGATAAACAACATATTAAAACTCTTTTAATATATTTTTGGATCTGTATTTGCCATTTAAGATTTTAAAATTAATCAGATTAATTTTAGAATCCTAGAATAAATCAAGAACGATTACACTAACCTCTTGATGTACTGCAGCGTGTCTGTGCCTTTGAGATTTGTCTTTAGGACACCAGATGTTGTCCCTCTAGCTTGTCCACACCAAGAACACCTATGGCAGCCCTTGACCAGCTTCTAAAGCTTTTTCTATTAATTAGAAATTCAAGTTCTGCCTTCTAAGAGATTAGAGATGTAAACAGGACACTAGAAACAATTTCTAGTGTTCTTAATTCAAGAGATTGATGGCTAATCTCTTTGAATTGATGAGAGATGAAGAAGAATAGATGAAAAGCCTCAAAGTGGCGTGACAAAGGAGAGGAGTGGCTGCTGGTTATTTTTTTCTTTTCATAACCACACTTAAATAGCTAGGTTAACACATTAAACCCTTGCCACATGTCACCCTTTGATTAGCTCTAGGTTTAAGTGACCCAATCACATTGTGCCAAGTGTCAAACCTATATTTAATCTTGATTTTAATCATCTTACATGATCAAAAAAACGTTTGGCAAGTTTATGTGTAATCCCATGTGTCACCATCTCATGGTGCCACGTGTCACACTGTGAAATGACCAAAATGCCCCTGTGTCTCAATTTTGAGTTCTTAACCCAAAATAATAATTTTTCTTCTTCTAATTAATTTATATAAAATATAAATTAATTAATTAATCTCTATTAATTAATTTCTCATTAATTAAATTCATATTTAAACACTTTAAATATAAATTTAATTTATACTACACATCCAATAATCTAGATTTGGTTTTAAGTCATGCTAGGGACTTTGCAATTTAATTGCAAACCAAACCTATTTAATTAATTAATTAAATCATATTTAAATAGGTGATAACTTGTGTATGTGTATGACTTACTAGGCTCATCACTAATTGGCAATGAGACATGATATCAACTCTTAATATCATCAGAACTCTTTCTTACCGTAAATGATTTCTCTAAATCATTTAATGCACCTCATAGACCATGGTTAACATCTAGCATAGCATGCCATGGCCAACCAATTAGTAATAAGGTTTACCTTAAATGAACCTATAATCATATGTTACCATGCACTAAAATCTCTCTGTTACAAAAATCCAACTCAAGCTGGAGTCGTGGTTTATGTCAAACTTTATTTGCTATGAATATTATGTTCTCTTTTAATTCCAGTTCTTGATTAAAAGATTTTCTCATCAGAAACTCTTTTCTGAATAAATCTATCTGTCCTGGCCAGGAACTTGAAACATCAAAAACAATTAAATGAATATAGGATTTTATGTCTAGTTACTTAAAGGAACAGATTCCATCTTGATCAATACCTACCTCCTTACATAACTAGTAGGAGCCAACACATGCCCATATACCCATACATAGTACAAGTATGAACGCAGTATCAAACTCAAACTACCTATATACAAGATAACTGTGCTATCTTAGGTCTAAAGATTATATGCACTGATATGATTTATGATAAAACATTGACAAGAGTAAACTCCATGTGCTTGTCATAAGTGTCACTGGTTCGGCCTACTTATCATTTATAAGTGCCTATCATGTTTGTTATATGGCATGAGACTCACCATTCCATCTTATTTATATCTCATATAAATAACTTGGGAACAAACATGAATACAATCTTTCTGAATAAGTCATGTCCTTATTATGAAGTATCCTCGATTGTGAACCTATTTATGATACTTTGTGCTAGAAATATTATCACTCATATTCTTAACAACTTAAGAATAATATTTTTAATAAAATATCAAAGGACCTTTTCTATTACACATAAATATATTATGTAAATGGAAAAGTGGAAATGCCTTTTATTAATAAAAATATGTACAAGATACATACTAAATGATATGCTCTAGGGCATACTGCTAACAATCTCCCACTAGCACTAGAGCCATTCATTACAATATCTTAGACCTATCTTCTCAAGATGTCGATCTAACTGAGTCTGTGACATAGGCTTAGTGAATGGATCAGCTGGATTTTTAGCTGATGCTATTTTCTGCATGGCTACATCGCCTTGCCCAACTATTTCTCTGATAATGTGGTAACGCCTTTCTATGTGTTTAGATTTCTGGTGAGACCTTGGTTTCTTAGCCTGTATGACTGCTCCATTATTTTCACAGTGTAGTGGAACTGCTGACTCAATGGAAGGAACTACTGTAAGTTCTGTCACGAACTTCTTTATCCAAAGCCTTCCTTTGCAAGATCTCGATGCAAAGAATATACTCAGCCTCTGTAGTGGAATCTGCAGTCATGCTCCATTTGTAGCTCTTCCAACTGACTGCACCTCCATTACAAATGAACACATATCCAGAGGTAGACTTTCTATCATCGATATCTGATTGGAAATCAGAATCAGTATAGCCATCCAATTGCAAGTCTCCACCTCCATAAATCAAGAATAAATCCTTAGTTCTTCTCAAGTACTTAAGGATATTCTTGACAACTATCCAGTGTTCCAAACCTGGATTGGATTGATACCTGCTAGTCAAACTAACAGCATATGCGATATCCGACCTAGTACACAACATTGCATACATTAAACTTCCAGTAGCCAAAACATATGGAATCCTGGCCATCTTATCTCTTTCTTCAGGTGTCTTTGGAGACATCTCTTTAGAAAGGTGGATACCATGTCTCACTGGTAACAATCCTCTCTTGGAATCAAGCATATTTAACCTCTTTAACACCTTTTCCAAGTATAGACTTTGAGATAAACCAATTATTCTTTTCGCTCTATCTTTATAGATGCGAATCCCAAGAATACAGGTTGCCTCCCCTAAGTCTTTCATGGAGAATGTGTTTGACAACCATACCTTTATAGTCGTCAACATACCTGTGTCATTACACATCAATAGTATGTCATCCACATATAAAACATGGAAAGTGATAGCACTGTCACTAACCTTCTTATATACACATGGCTCATCCTCATTTTTGATAAAACCAAAGGATTTAATGGCTTCATTAAAACGGATGTTCCACCTCCTCGAAGCTTGTTTCAACCCATAAATGGATCGTTTTAGCTTGCATACCTTGGAACCATCTTGGGATTCAAAACCCCTAGGTTGTTCCATGAAAATGTTTTCTTCAATGCATCCATTGAGAAAAGCTGTTTTGACATCCATCAGCCAAATCTCATAATCATAGTATGCAGCTATTGCTAATAAAATCCTAATTGATTTAAACATGGCAACAGGCAAGAAACTCTCCTCATAGTCGATTCCTTGCCTTTGGCGAAAACCTTTCGCTACTAGCCTTGCCTTATAGGTCTCTAACTTTCCATCAGAACCAATTTTCTTCTTGAAAACCCATTTGTTCCCTATAGGTATAATACCTTCAGGTGAGTCAACAAGATCCCAAACTTGATTCTTATACATGGAATTAATCTTGGATTTCATAGCATCAATCCATTTTGAAGAGTCTATATCTGATATAGCTTATTCATAAGTAAGTGGATCATCTCCATGATCTACTTCTTCATGAGTAGACAACTCTTGTTCTTCTTCATGAAGAAAACCATATCTCACTGGTGGGTGAGATACCCTGGTTGTTCTACGAGGAGCAGCTGTAGATGTTTCATCAACGGGTATAGGTTGACTAGATGGATCTATATCCATCTGATTTTGTTGGTTGGTCAGAATTCTCCAATTCTAACTTTATTTGCCATCCTTTGCCTTCTTCTTGAACAAACTGTTGTTCAAGAAATGTGGCATCTCTACTTATCACAACCTTTTGTGAAGTAGGCAAATAAAAATAATATCCAAAAATATCTTTTAGATATCCAACAAATCTACCTTTTTCTGACCTGGTCTCCAATTTATCAGTGTTCAGCTTTTTGATATAAGCTGGACAACCCCAAATCTTAACATGCTTAAGACTTCGTTTTCTTCCATGCCATATCTCATAAGGTGTGGAAGAAACTGATTTTAATGGAATCCTATTCAGAATATACAAAGCTGATTCTAATGCAAATCCCCAAAAGAAGATTGGCATATCAGTATAGCTCATCATACTACGTACCATATCCAATAGGGTACGATTTCTCCTTTCAGATACACCATTCAGTTGTGGCGTTCCTGGAGGAGTCAGCTGAGAAACAATGCCATGCTCTCTCAAGTATTCATCAAATTTAGTACTCAAATATTCACCTCCATGATCTGATCGAAGAGCTTTAATACTCTTTCCTGTTTGATTTTCTACTTCAGATTTAAATTCTTTGAACTTTTCAAAAGATTCATGTTTGTATTTCATCAAATACAAATACCCAAACCTTGATTTATCATCAGTAAAGGTAATAAAATAATGAAAACCCCCTCTAGCCATTTCTTTAAATGGACCACATACATCACTATGTATTAGCTCCAAAATATTTTCAGCTCTTAGCCCTTGTCCAACAAAGGGTGATCGAGTCATTTTGCCCTGAAGGCAAGATTCACAAGTTGGAGTAGGCTCAGAGCCCAATGAGGATAGTATCCCCATTTTCTCCAGTTTTGCAATCCTATCTTTTGCAACATGACATAACCTTAAGTGCCAAATATATTTTGAACTTGAGTTGGTTTTCACCATGGCATTGCATTCTTTTAGATCACTTGCATTCAATTTGTGTTTGTCATTATTATCCAAATAATAAAGACCATCATTCATATAACCCGAACCAACATATTTATTTCCAAAATAAATATTGCAAACATCATCTGTGAACTGAAATTCATAGCCATTTCTAGTCAAACTAGATATAGAAATAATGTTCTTAAAAGCATTAGGTACATATAAAATATTATCCAAACACAAAACATGTCCAAACATGTAAAAAGATTTAGATCCTATGGCTAAAGCTTCAACAGTTGAGCCATTGCCAATCCAGACTCTAATATCTTGAGAACGCAAGTCGCCATCGCTTGCTAGTTCCCGCATATCATTAGAAATGTGAGAACTGCACCGATGTAAAACCCAAGTCAGATGAACTATGAGTATCATCAGAATCTAAATAACAAGATATGGACATACCTTCCGAAGGTGTATCCTTCTTGTTCTTCAGAGAAGCAAGATACTCTGGGCAGTTCCTTTTCCAGTGCCCATCCTCTTGGCCGTGGAAACACTTTCCTTTGCCTCCATCAGCTTTAGTCTTCCTTTTCTGTTTAGCTATTTTCTTGGTAGGACCAGGAATCTGAGGTTTCTTTTTCTTATTGCCCTTCTTCTAATTGGACTTTCCAACAGAAGAAGATGCAACCAAAGCTACCTCTTTTCCTTTATAGCCTGGCATATTCTTTTGGGCAATAACCAGCATATTGAGTAAACCAGCAAACCAGCTAAGGTGCATTCCTGTTTAGTCATATGGAAATTTATCACAAAATTCCCAAAAGACTCAGGAAGGGACTGAAGGATCAAATCCGTTTGTAGTTGGAAATCCATGTTGAAGTCAAGATGTTCCAACTATTCAATCAGCCGAATCATCTTGTGGACATGATCCCCAATATTTTGTCCCTCAAACATCCTCATACGGAATAGCTGTCTAGATATCTCATACCTAGCATTCCTGCTGTGCTCACCATACAACTCTTGTAGGTAAAGGAGGATTTCACTCGCACTCTGCATATTCTCATGTTGCTTCTGTAACTCATTACTCATGGAAGCAAGCATGTAACACTTAGCTCTCATATCATGCTCCTTCCACTTGTCCAAAGTTTCATGTTCCTCTTGTGTGGCCTCTGGAGGTAAGGGACCAGGAACATTTGAATCTAGAACATATCCTATATGTTTAAGGTTCAGGACAAGTTTCAAATTTCTTAGCCAATCAGACAGATTAGGCCCTGTCAACCTATTGTGATCAAGTATGCTTGCAAGGATATTGGATGGTGGTGGTTGTTTTGTGCTCATTTTTATCAGAAAATTAACTGCAGAAAATAACCAGATTAATTAGTAAATGTATCATGTAATTAACCAAAATGATTATGGTCATTTAATCAAATTGGTCCTCCCACTAACTTAGCGAATTCTACACTTCCAAAGTAGAAAACGGAAATCCTAGTTGGATGGATTTATAGTGGGTAATTGATTTCTTATAATTCTATTGATCATCCTCAGGTACATCCATTATTGGAATTACAATAAACTATAAGTGAGCAACTCCTTGCCCATCACATCTCATGTGAGGTTCAATCCTTTACCTAGCCCCTAATGCTCAAAATCTCAGGTACATCCATTATTGACTTATCTTGTATTAGTTAAGTTGATCCCATTGAGCCAGTAATTATGCAAATAATTTTAATGTCCTCAGGTACATCCAATATTGGCCACCAAACCATTTACATATTTACAACATCTCATGCTTAACAATTATTATTAAGAAAATCTCTTAAATTAATTGCATCTCATGCAACTATTTAAAATTTCTTAAAATAATTTCCCCAATGGAGGGCCTATGTTATAATTACTTTAATTATAGTATTTCTAACTTAATCATTTGTTTGGAAGATTTTATGGTCATTCTAATTACTATTAAGGTCTCACTTTGCACATTATCCATTTAGCATACATATATCATATAATTGCATACATTCCCATACATCTCATGCATTCATGGATAAGCAGTAAATATGGTATGATCATGGACTTTCTAAGGGATTCAATTCTGAGCCACCAAGAATTAAATCAGGGCATTCCTAGGTGCATTTCATTCATTCATTTTACAAGAGTTGCTGAAGGAGTACATAATCAACACTTGATCTTGAATTCCTCCCACTGGTCCCAACAATGCTCTTGACCTCATTGAACTTCTTGCAATCCAATATTACATAGTAATCCTTGGCATACCAAGGCGAATTTACAAGAACTTAAATAAATGAAATTACAACCCAAAAATTATTACAAACTTAATAATACATGCCCAAAATAAATTAAAATAAATTAATTAATTTACAATCCCAAAGAAACGTAAAAGAAATAAATCCAATTACATTGGTCTTTTATAGTCCATGATCATCCATCATGCATATCACTATTTAACAATTAAATAAAACATACATACTTAAATTAAATTGAATATCTCATATTCAACTTAAAAATCCAGATTTGAATATGATTCAAATAAATTTAAAAATTCAGATTTGAATCTCATTCAAACAAATTTAAAAATTTATATTTGAATCACATTCAAACAACCTTAAAAATTCATATTTGAATCACATTCAAACATTTTTTAAAAAATCAGAGTTGAATCACATTCAAACATTTTTAAAAAAATTAGATATGAATTTTATTCAATCAAATTTAAAAAATCAGATTTAAATATGATTCAAACAACTTTAAAAATTCAGATTTGAATCACATTCAAACAACTTTTAAAATTCAGATTTGAATCACATTCAAACAATTTTAAAAATTCTAATTTGAATCATAATTTAATTGTGTGATTAAAACTACTAATTAAACACTTTAATTAGTCAAAGAATAGGCCTTGGATCATACAACAATTGCAAAATTAAAAGCCAAACCTTAAACCACCCATGGTAGTCAAACCATGCGCACCATTGATGGTCTTTTTTCAATTATGCCGCCACCTTGCTTTGCAACCAGCAATGATCTTTTGATCTCATGATCAAACACACAATTAAAACATATAATCAACAATCTAAATGGCAAATATAGTGGCTCTGATACCAATTGAAGGAACGGAAGCGTGAAAAACACAAGTTTGTACCATTGAATTCAAAAATTTTCACCTAGGGTCACATGTATCATGCAAGATTTATTTTTATCTATTTGATTTCAATGATAAACAACATATTAAAACTCTTTGAATATGTTTTTGGATCTGTATTTGCCATTTAAGATTTTAAAATTAATCAGATTAATTTTAGAACCCTAGATTAAATCAAGAACGATTACACTAACATCTTGATGCACTGCAGCGTGTCTGCGCCTTTGAGATTTGTCTTTAGGACACCAGATGTTGTCCCTCTAGCTTGTCCACACCAAGAACACCTATGGAAGCCCTTGAACAGCTTCTAAAGCTTTTTCTATTAATTAGAAATTCAAGTTCTGCCTTTTAAGAGATTAGAGATGTAAACAGGACACAAGAAATAATTTCTAGTGTTCTTAATTCAAGAGATTGATGGCTAATCTCTTTGAATTGATGAGAGATGAAGAAGAATAGATGAAAAGCCTCAAAGTGGCGTGACAAAGGAGAGGAGTGGCTGCTGGTTATTTTTTTCTTTTCATAACCACACTTAAATTGCTAGGTTAACACATTAAACCCTTGCCACATGTCACCCTTTGATTAGCTCTAGGTTTAAGTGACCCAATCACATTGTGCCAAGTGTCAAACCTATATTTAATCTTGATTTTAATTATCTTACATGATTAAAAAAAACATTTGGTAAGTTTATGTGTAACCCCATGTGTCACCATCTCATGGTGCCACGTGTCACACTGTGAAATGACCAAAATGCCCCTGTGTCTTAATTTTGAGTTCTTAACCCAAAACAATTATTTTTCTTCTTCTAATTAATTTATATCAAATATAAATTAATTAATTAATCTCTATTAATTAATTTCTCATTAATTAAATTCATATTTAAACACTTTAAATATAAATTTAATTTATACTACACATCCAATAATCTAGATTTGGTTTCAAGTCATGCTAGCGACTTTGCAATTTAATTGCAAATCAAACCTATTTAATTAATCAATTAAACTCTTTAATTAATTAATTAAATCATATTTAAATAGGTGATAACTAGTGTATGTGTGTGACTTACTAGGCTCATCACTAATTGGCAATGAGACATGATATCAACTCTTAATATCATCAGAACTCTTTCTTACCATAAATGATTTCTCTAAATCATTTTATGCACCTCATAGACCATGGTTAACATCTAGCATAGCATGCCATGGCCACCCAATTAGTAATAAGGTTTACCTTAAATGAGCCTATAATCATATGTTACCATGTACTAAAATCTCTCTGTTATAAAATTCCAACTCAAGCTAGAGTCATGGTTTATGTAAAACTCCATTTGCTATGAATATTATGTTCTCTTTTAATTCCAGTTCTTGATTAAAAGATTTTCTCATCAGAAACTCTTTTCTGAATAAATCTATCTGTCCTAGCAAGAAACTTGAAATATCAAGAACAATTAAATGAACATAGGATTTTATCTCTATTTACTTAGAGGAACAGATTCCATCTTGATCAACACCTACCTCCATATATAACTAGTAGGAGCCAACACATGCCCATATACCCATACATAGTACAAGTATGAAAGCAGTATCAAACTCAAACTACCTATATACAAGATAACAATGCTATCTCAGGTCTAAAGATTATATGCACTAATATGATTTATGACAAAACATTCACAAGAGTACACTCCATGTGCTTGTCATAAGTGTCACTGGTTCGGCCTATTTATCATTTATAAGTGCCTATCATGTTTGTTATATGGCATGAGACTCACCATTCCATCTTATTTATATCTCATATAAATAACTTGGGAACAAACATGAATACAATCTTTCTGGATAAGTCATGTCCTTATTATGAAGTATCCTCGATTGTGAACATATTTATGATACTTTGTGCTAAAAATATTGTCACTCATATTCTTAACAACTTAAGAATAATATTTCTAACAAAATATCAATGGACCTTTTCTATTACACATAAATATATTATGTAAACGGAAAAGTGGAAATGCCTTTTATTAATAAAAATATGTACAAGATACATGCTAAATGATATGTTCTAGGGCATACTACTAATAGTTTGGTGGGTTTCACTATTCACCTATTAAAAATAGTTTCATATGTCATACCATTTTTTCATGCATCATATCATATTATTGTTTGCTCACAAAAATTTCTCATATTCATTTCATTTACATAAAATTCATATATAATAATTTACAAATTATTTACAATCTCAAATTTTAATTACATCACTTACTTATGTACAATAATCAAAATACAAAATCTAAACACACATAGGCCCTACCAAAAATAGACTACTGAGGTGACACCCACACTATAACAAATCTGATCAAAATCCTATCTAGGTACTGCTGCTGTTACTGGTCTCCAGTACCTATGCGATGGAAAACTAATGCACTAAGCGAATTGCTTAGTGGTGCATAAAGTGAAGTAAAAATAACTAAATAATTAAAGATAATTATTTCCTATATAATTTCAAAAAGAAATGTAGATTTCATGAATTTTGAGTCATTTACATGTTTACTGAACTTTGGGAGCAAATAAATTTATCAGGATCTTTTCTGTTCACTTATTCCATATTCAGTCTTATTAAGTTCATATCAGTGCCCGAGTAACCTATAACAGACTATAAAGACTGGGTACATGAGAGTAGACTAGTTAGACATCCGTATGTCTATTATGTATACATCTGTCATGTCAGGCACAAGGCCAGTGGGTAGGCATAAAGCTAGAATTTAGATCAGGCAAAGTGACCAATGGGCAAGCATAAAGCCAGAAATCAAATCAGGTACAATGACCAATGGGCAGACATAAAGCCTGTAAAATAATCATATTAGACATATGTTGTCTATCAATGATCGCTCATGTGGGCAGTACTACTATCTATAGTCCTTAATTGGTATACCAATTGATCCAAGCTATATACATAAGTCTAGGTATACATTGGGCAATTTAGTGTTATTAAATACTTACGGGCTTATCATTTCATGCTATGTACTATTAGTGCTTTATAGCAATTTCATGTCATTTGTAATGGAAAAATAGGTTCCAATTTCACTTTCATGTAACTTATGTATTTGGCAAACCATTTAGATAATTTACATATCATGTATCAAATAATTCCTCTGTCACACCCTACCCCTCTGTAAGGCATAACATGATCCCGTAGTATACCTAATGAATTACCAACTCCGTCTACTGATAATCCATTAAATACACTACAAGGGATTTTAAAAACTTTTCTTACTTCTTTTACAGTGGTGAGCACTATTTACAGTGTGAAAGACTTTGGTGAACTGAAGTGAAACAACTAACTCATTTGATTTATTTGGAATATCTGTAAAAATTTTGGCAAGGTGCCATTTGTATTTTGGACAAAACAGTTCTTCAGAAAACCTGTAAAAAGCACTTCAATATATTTTCAAATCTCAACTCCAACATTTTTATCAACACAACACATTTCTCAAGTCAAATCCACAGTGATTTTCAAAGACTAAGATACAAAGATATAACACAATTTTTACAAGCCAAATAACTCATAATTATTTTACAACTTTCTCAGTACAACTTAAATTTACAATCGCTCAAAACCAAGAACAAAATATACATACAGTGAATATACATTACAGATAAAATGCCACATGTGGTATACTCACTATACCCAAAAATCTCTCATGGCGATACTAGCGACCTAGCTCACGCCCTGTCTGCTCTCTACTGCGATAAAGAATAAAGCTATCACGAGACAATGTCTCGAGTGCACAACATTAACCAAATACAAATTTTAAATCAAAATTGATAAATCATATCAATAGTGGATACTTAAAACCATAGTTAAATTCAAGACAATAAATGTCAACAAGAATTTAAACTCCATTTGTTAATATCACAATAATTTTCAATAAGTCGATCATGGTTGAATTCAATAGACAGATATGTCAATAAGAGTTTAAATCAATTTCACAATCTCACAATACATAATAACACAATTCGATCAAATAATCAAGAATACAAGTGTTGCCAATCTATAACACAATTTAGGCCATGACACAATTTTTCCATATATGCCGTGTTGTACACCACGACAAGACATGCTCACCCCAATAATCGAAATCAATGAGGGAGGAAGCTAGCTATATAATGAGAACTCATCCATACTCACCTCAGACTGGGAAGTCAAAGAGGGAGGAACATAATCATACTCACCCCAGACTAGTAAGTCAAAGAGGGAGGAATAATCACACTCACCCCATTAATGGAGGAGGGACATATTATCAGTGTCATGCCAATTATGAGTCAAAACAATTCCAAACATTTTATTCAAATGATCCGTAAGAATCCAATAAATTTCCAAAGTTATAATTTCATTCACAAAATGGCAACACAATTCGTAATTCACTTCAATTTCCACAAAAACCATTTACAGTGCTTTTCAATCAATAAGTATCCATCAAATACCATTCAAACAATTTTTCACAGTTTCAAACCATTCACAATGTTTTTAAATCAATAAGTGTCCACCAAACACATTTCCACAATTTAAAACAATAATATACAAATAGTCATAATTTATTTCAATTGAAAAATTCAAAAGAAATAGCCGTTGTGCACAAACCTCTGATGATCGCCCCTCGATCCGACTCTGTTTCCTTCCCTTTTCTGAGTCTTTGGTAATCGAGAAACACAATTTGAAGTGTTTCAGTACTAATTTAAACTGTCTCTATCGATGGTGTTTGGTAAATAATGCACTGAACTCAATTATTCACTTAATCACCTAATATACCGACCCTCGTTGCGTTTTAGGTAAATTAGGTTTTAGTGTCGTTAATATGTCACATTTGATAGGGTTTTAGGTTTGGTATGTTTTACCAAAGTCATTTCCTTGCTTAGTGCATTTTAATGCAAATTGCTGGATTCCGGAACACTGGTTTGACCTAACCGGACGATCTAGTTCCCTCGGTTTTCGGGTCTCGGTCGAAACTACAAACTTGTAGATCTAGGTCTTATTGCACGCGGTGCAAAATTTCAGGTCAATCCGAGTTAAGTAGACCAAGTTATGGTCATTACACTATTGCTGGTCAAGTGGTACCATTTTAGGTCAATTTTAGGTCAAATTGGTCAATTCTGGTTCGGCCAGTTTTTGGACCCGAACTTGTGCAAGTTGTTTGACTTGCTTATGGTCATTTATGGGCTTTAGTGTCTTCATAAGACTTGTAGGTATGGGTCTTAACTATTCTTGGTTAAAATTTCAGGTCAATTGGACCTGGTTTGAGTGAGTTATGGCTAAACACTCACTGCTGCCCAATTGGTCATTTTTCAGGTCCTAATTGCACCTAATCCGAATTGGTCATTTTTTTAGGTCACCTTGCAAGCAGAATTTTGGCATGGTTTCTCAATGAAAGTTGGCACATTTTGTGCCTAGTTTCATCTCAAATTGGTCTCATACCAATTGAGGTTACACATTCAAGGTTATAGGCTAAAATATACACTGCCCTCAATATGCAATTCACATCCCAACTTCAAACACACACTTACCTTTGCAAGGTTTACTTCCATACCCTACCAAACTGTTTTGGCACATTACCAACAACATTTTCTACATTACATAAGCATTATTTTGGGCAGATTCCAATCACCCTCAACACACCAAATATCATTCACAATTACAATTTCTAAGTACCATTACAAACACACCTAAACATTACAAACTTTACATACACTTTACAATGTAAATTGACATACATATCATCAATCCTTCTAGGTCAATATGCTGCCCACACTCCTTCAATATACACCATTATTCAAGTGTCCACAAGCTGCCACAATTCATTCATCAACATCACATTGCCGTACCATATGCCAATTCCCATCAAAGTGCATCATTCACCATATATACATGCATTAAATCACTAGGTTACTAAATCACCATGATTAACATTATTTCTCATCAATTATATACACAAATACCTCATCAAAAACGTGACCCATGGCTGTCCAAAATGGCAACAACAATAACCCTTCAAACTCAAAATTTTCCTTCACCAAACCAATACCCATAACATGCATAAAAACTTTAACAAAGGATTTCTCAAAAA
The DNA here is from genome assembly GCF_030052815.1 of Hevea brasiliensis. Classification (NCBI taxonomy): domain Eukaryota; kingdom Viridiplantae; phylum Streptophyta; class Magnoliopsida; order Malpighiales; family Euphorbiaceae; genus Hevea; species Hevea brasiliensis. The sequence continues at coordinate 40,150,691 of NC_079499.1, read as the reverse complement.
TGCAAACTTACCTTTATTTGTAACTTGCTAAACCTTCACCAAACTTCTCAAAATTAGTATCAATATCTTCCTTGTGGTGTGTAGACCATTTTTCATGAAAGAACCTAAGGGAATGGAGTTGAAATGGAGAGAGGAAATGAAGCTCAAAGAAAACGTCAATGGAGTTTCAAGGTTTCTTCAATTCGCCATTTGAGAGAATTTTGAGGAAGATGGAATTTCAGATGGTGAGTGGACCATATCAGCCATATTTCAATGATAAATTAATCCTATAGTGGTCCACTAACTAAAATTAAAACATATTATAAGTTAACTTTCAATTAATCCACATTTAACCCATTATTTCCACTATTTATTTTAGGTACCATCAAATTAATTTTTCATTTCATTTTCTAAGTGTAATACTATTTATTTTTAATGGACATTTAGGTCAAAAGACAATTCGGGATGTCAAATGACCATAATGCCCTGCTCGGGTGGCTTTCGATTTTTCTGAACACCGTATTTTGTCTGTTTTTCGATTTCTCACTTTTCTTTGTACTAATTATTTAATTTTTCTTTGATCTTTCTAATGATATTTACTCTTCAACAATGGTCTATTTAAGTCCTAAAAATGTTTCCCAGGGTTCCCCGCAGTCCAGGGTTAGTCAACGGTTCACGCCGTGACCTCTCCTGATGTCACCCATCGCTAGGTTTCCTACTGCTTAACTTGATCACATTTCTTTGCAATCATTTTTCCTTTGTTTTTCTTGTACTTTCTTTTCTTTTATTTCATTATTTTATGTCTCCTTACTCTCATTGAAGTGTGGTTCTAGGCATCCTAGCTGTCCGACAACACCGGTCACCGGAGCAGCAGAACGCACTACCGAACTTAGGGTGTTACAATTCTCCCCCTTAAATAAATTTCGTCCACGAAATTTTACCCGAGAATCATCTTACAATAGTCATACGTTTATTTTCTCCTTTCTATATGATCGTAAGACTTTTAACAATCTAATACAATGTTTACTTTGTTTGGATAACACCAATCTCCTCTTACTATTATGTTGTCTAATATTTCACCACGTTCCTTCTTGAATGACCCTTGAGGTCATATTAGAATCATTCATCGTGCATTGGTCCTCGACCATTCTAGTCCATAGTCTTCCTCACATTCGAATATTTCTTTGTTACATATGAATCAACTGCTCAAGTCTCTACTTCCATAACTCTTTTTATCTCACAATGTTCTATAACTTACTTCCTTTGTATCAACTATAACCTTCGATATTTTAACTTTTGAGTTTTAGATCCCTAAGTAGGATTTTCAAACTTATTTCTAACAATTAAATTGTCCCGGCATAACTATGCCAAAACAGATGCCGTTGGCAACTATTCTCATCTAGGTGTACTATCGGTTAGTACGTAGCTCTACACAATAATCTCAAGTTAGCATCAGTAATCTGCAAACTACAAAGATAAACATCAAGAACATTGCATAGTTACTACGATACATCCCAATAGATCAAACTTTGTTATCTTTTATTCTTTTTGAATTCACGATATTCGAATCTTATTCTGATTACAATATCCATTAGCAATTTATAACAGTAACCTCATTGCCATTATCAATAGCAATTACATTAATGCATATTAATTTTACGTCCTATTGCCTTACATTAAGTAGTATCACTAATTAGATTTATAATTTATTGTGTGTTATAAAATACTTTTCTACTATAAACTCTTTCAAAACTAATTTAACTTATTATCACAATCCTTATCTTAAGTGCTAATCAATAATGAGTCAAAATTTATTCCTCTCAGAACGAATAACAACAGAACATATAGTTCTAACACTAATGTAAAAATATGAAAATTCCAGTCAAACAATACATATATATATCTCGGTTGCTAATTGAGAAAGTACCAGAATGATGTCAAAAGTCTCATCTCTTTTCTCGTCAGATAGCGTATACTCGTTGAAGCATCACCTGCTTTAGCCGATTCACAAGTAGTCTGACTTCTTGGTGTACTACCCCTACCTCTACCTTTGCCTCTACTAACTCATGGTGAACTCTTTGGGGTAGAAACTTGGGTTGATCCCTTTGGTGTAGTAAATGATCCAGAACGACCTGGATTTACATAATCCTTAGCAAAATGACCACTCTCCACAATTAAAGCATGCTCCTACGGCTCTATAACATACCCCACTATGTGGTTTACCACAAGTTTCACAAAGTCGATATGACAACATTTACGGTTTCTGTTGAGTTGGCTGATCGGATCGAGGTGGTTTCTGTCCAAAAGATCTATCTCTACTGGACTTCTTACTATCTCTGTCATATCCCCCAAAGTTTTTCCTCTTTCCAGTAGGACCACTAGAACTCTGTCACGACTTTCCTCTTTTTCTCGCCTTCTCCGATTTCTTTTTCTCAAGAGCCGCCTTGATTCAATTCTTTCTAATTCTAGTGCTTGAGAAATAAGTTCAGAGAAGTTGTTATGTTTGAATCCGACCACTTGTAATCTGATACTAGGCTTCAAGCCGGTTTCAAACCTCTTACATCTCTCCCTGCTGGTAGAAAGTAGACTTACTACATAATGGCTTAGGCGGGAGAATTCCCTTTCATACTCAGCCACTGATCTGCCCCCCTGTTTCAGACTTAGGAATTCTTGCAGCTTCTGGTCTACATAAGCATCAGGGACATATTTTTGCCTGAATTCTCTGAGGAAGTCATTCCATGTTAGCACTGCAGTTCTATCGATCGTGGGGATGGTTTTCCACTACCATAAGCATCCCCTCAGAGCAAAGATACCGAGTACTCAAATCTAAGCTCCTCTGCAATGCGCTTTCTTGAATACCCTATCCATCCTCTCTAACCATTGTTCTCTCTAGAGGATCTATCGTCCCCTTGAACTCAGAGCCCCATACTTCATCAATTTGTCATATTGTCTAGCGTAAGATCGTGGTTGTACCACCGTGTCAGATTGGGACTTGAGTAGGCACATTACCATCCATTTGTTGGAACATTGTAGCCGTCACGAGCGAATCGAAAGCAGAATCATGCAGATGCAGGGCTGGTGCTACTGAACCACTGACATTATGTAGGCATGGGGCATCCTTGCACCTCAGCCTCAATAGATTGATCGACTGAACGATCACCCTCTTCCATAGTCAATGCGAGGATTTTAGATCTCCTAAACCAATAACACAAGGAGATTTCCTCCCGTTAGTGCATATTTATAATGTAATGTACTGTATGTATCAAACAATGATATTGAGCAGTTGTACTGTGAAGAAAGAATATTCAAATGACAGGTGAAAACAAAATTTAAAAACTTTGCTCTGATACCACTAAAACATGTCACACCCTACCCCTCTGTAAGGCATAACATGATCCCGTAGTATACCTAATGAATTACCAACTCCGTCTACTGATAATCCATTAAATACACTACAAGGGATTTTAAAACTTTTCTTACTTCTTTTACAGTGGTGAGCACTATTTACATGTGTGAATTACTTTGTGAACTGAAGTGAAACAAATAACTCATTTGATTTATTTGGAATATCTCAGAAAATTTTGGCAAGGTGCCATTTGTATTTTGGACAAAGCTTCTTGTAAAACTCAGAAAAGCACTTCAATATATTTTCAAATCTCAACTCCAACATTTTTATCAACACAACACATTTCTCAAGTCAAATCCAGTGATTTTCAAAGACTAAGATACAAAGATATAACACAATTTTTACAAGCCAAATAACTCATAATTATTTTACAACTTTATCAGACAACTTAAATTTACAATCGCTCAAAACCAAGAACAAAATATACATACAGTGAATATACATTACAGTACAAAATGCCACATGTGGTATACTCACTATACCCAAAATCTCTCATTGGCGATACTAGCGACCTAGCTCACGCCTGTCTGTCTCTCTACCGCGACAAAGAATAAAGCTATCACGAGACAATGTCTCAGTGGTGCACAACATTAACCAAATACAAATTTTAAATCACAATTCATAAATCATATCAATAGTGGATACTTAAAACCATAGTTAAATTCAAGACAATAAATGTCAACAAGAATTTAAACTCCATTTGTTAATATCACAATAATTTTCAATAAGTCGATCATGGTTGAATTCAATAGATGATATGTCAATAAGAGTTTAAATCAATTTCACAATCTCACAATACATAATAACACAATTCGATCAAATAACTGAAGAATACAGTGTTGCCAATCTATAACACAATTTAGGCCATGACACAATTTTTCCATATATGCCGTGTTGTACACCACGACAAGACATGCTCACCCCAATAATCGAAATCAATGAGGGAGGACGCTAGCTATATAATGAGAACTCATCCATACTCACCTCAGACTGGGAAGTCAAAGAGGGAGGAACATAATCATACTCACCCCAGACTAGTAAGTCAAAGAGGGAGGAATAATCACACTCACCCCATTAATGGAGGAGGGACATATTATCAGTGTCATGCCAATTATGAGTCAAAACAATTCCAAACATTTTATTCAAATGATCCGTAAGAATCCAATAAATTTCCAAAGTTATAATTTCATTCACAAAATGGCAACACAATTCGTAATTCACTTCAATTTCCACAAAACCATTTATGTGCTTTTCAATCAATAAGTATCCATCAAATACCATTCAAACAATTTTTCAGCTTTCAAACCATTCACAATGTTTTTAAATCAATAAGTGTCCACCAAACACATTTCCACAATTTAAAACAGTATTAGACAAATAGTCATAATTTATTTCAATTGAAAAATTCAAAAGAAAGAGCCGTTGTGCACAAACCTCTGATGACTGCCCTCGATCCGACTCGTGTTTCCTTCCCTTTTCTCGAGTCTTTGGTAATCGAGAAACACAATTTGAAGTGTTTCATTACTAATTTAAACTGTCTCTATCGATGGTGTTTGGTAAATAATGCATCAACTCAATTATTCACTTAATCACCTAATATACCGACCCTCGCTATGCTTAGGTAAATTAGGTTTTAGTGTCGTTAATATGTCACATTTGATAGGGTTTTAGGTTTGGTATGTTTTACCAAAGTCATTTCCTTGCTTAGTGCATTTTAATGCAAATTGTCGATTCCGAACACTGGTTTGACCTAACCGGACGATCTAGTTCCCTCGGTTTTCGGGTCTCGGTCGAAACTACAAACTTGTAGATCTAGGTCTTATTGCACGCGGTGCAAAATTTCAGGTCAATCCGAGTTAAGTAGACCAAGTTATGGTCATTACACTATTGCTGGTCAAGTGGTACCATTTTAGGTCAATTTTAGGTCAAATTGGTCAATTCTGGTTCGGCCAGTTTTTGGACCCGAACTTGTGCAAGTTGTTTGACTTGCTTATGGTCATTTATGGGCTTTAGTGTCTTCATAAGACTTGTAGGTATGGGTCTTAACTATTCTTGGTTAAAATTTCAGGTCAATTGGACCTGGTTTGAGTGAGTTATGGCTAAACACTCACTGCTGCCCAATTGGTCATTTTTCAGGTCCTAATTGCACCTAATCCGAATTGGTCATTTTTTTAGGTCACCTTGCAAGCAGAATTTTGGCATGGTTTCTCAATGAAAGTTGGCACATTTTGTGCCTAGTTTCATCTCAAATTGGTCTCATACCAATTGAGGTTACACATTCAAGGTTATAGGCTAAAATATACACTGCCCTCAATATGCAATTCACATCCCAACTTCAAACACACACTTACCTTTGCAAGGTTTACTTCCATACCCTACCAAACTGTTTTGGCACATTACCAACAACATTTTCTACATTACATAAGCATTATTTTGGGCAGATTCCAATCACCCTCAACACACCAAATATCATTCACAATTACAATTTCTAAGTACCATTACAAACACACCTAAACATTACAAACTTTACATACACTTTACAATGTAAATTGACATACATATCATCAATCCTTCTAGGTCAATATGCTGCCCACACTCCCTTCAATATACACCATTATTCAAGTGTCCACAAGCTGCCACAATTCATTCATCAACATCACATTGCCGTACCATATGCCAATTCCCATCAAAGTGCATCATTCACCATATATACATGCATTAAATCACTAGGTTACTAAATCACCATGATTAACATTATTTCTCATCAATTATATACACAAATACCTCATCAAAAACGTGACCCATGGCTGTCCAAAATGGCAACAACAATAACCCTTCAAACTCAAAATTTTCCTTCACCAAACCAATACCCATAACATGCATAAAAACTTTAACAAAGGATTTCTCAAAAATGCAAACTTACCTTTATTTGTAACTTGCTAAACCTTCACCAAACTTCTCAAAATTAGTATCAATATCTTCCTTGTGGTGTGTAGACCATTTTTCATGAAAGAACCTAAGGGAATGGAGTTGAAATGGAGAGAGGAAATGAAGCTCAAAGAAAAACGTCAATGGAGTTTCAAGGTTTCTTCAATTCGGCCATTTGAGAGAATTTTGAGGAAGATGGAATTTCAGATGGTGAGTGGACCATATCAGCCATATTTCAATGATAAATTAATCCTATAGTGGTCCACTAACTAAAATTAAAACATATTATAAGTTAACTTTCAATTAATCCACATTTAACCCATTATTTCCACTATTTATTTTAGGTACCATCAAATTAATTTTTCATTTCATTTTCTAAGTGTAATACTATTTATTTTTAATGGACATTTAGGTCAAAAGACAATTCGGGATGTCAAATGACCATAATGCCCTGCTCGTCGTGGCTTTCCGATTTTTCTGAATAATCGTATTTTGTCTGCTTTTTCGATTTCTCACTTTTCTTTGTACTAATTATTTAATTTTTCTTTGATCTTTCTAATGATATTTACTCTTCAACAATGGTCTATTTAAGTCCTAAAAATGTTTCCCAGGGGTCCCCGCAGTCCAGGGTTAGTCAACGGTCCACGCCGTGACCTCCTGGCAAGTCACCCATCGCTAGGTTTCCTACTGCTTAACTTGATCACATTTCTTTGCAATCATTTTTCCTTTGTTTTTCTTGTACTTTATTTTCTTTTATTTCATTATTTTATGTCTCCTAAATCTCATTGAAGTGTGGTTCTAGGCATACTAGCTGTCCGGTCTGCACTGGTCACCGGAACAGCAGAACGCACTACCGAACTTAGGGGTGTTACAATTCTCCACCCCTTAAATAAATTTCGTCCACGAAATTTTACCCAATATCTATCTTACAATAGTCATACGTTTTTTTTCTCCTTCATATATGATAGTAAGAATTTTAACAATCTAATACAATGTTTACTTTGTTTGTATAACACCAATCTCCTCTTACTATTATGTTGTCTAATATTTCACTCACGTTCCTTCTTGAATGACCCTTGAGGTCATATTAGAATCATTCATCGTGCATTGGTCCTCCGACCATTCTAGTCCATAGTCTTCCTCACATTCGAATATTTCTTTGTTACATATGAATCAACTGCTCAAGTCTCTACTTCCATAACTCTTTTTATCTCACAATGTTCTATAACTTACTTCCTTTTGTAATCGAACTATAACCTTTCGATATTTTAACTTTTGAGTTTTAGATCCCTAAGTAGGATTTTCAAACTTATTTCTAACAATTAAATTCTGCCCCGCATAACTATGCCAAAACAGTATGCCGCTGGCAACTATTCTCATCTAGGTGTACTATCGGTTAGTACGTAGCTCTACACAATAATCTCAGTTAGTACAGTAATCTGCAGCTACAAGATAAACATCAAGAACATTGCATAGTTACTACGATACATCCCAATAGATCAAACTTTGTTATCTTTTATTCTTTTGAATTCACCGATATTCGAATCTTATTCGATTACAATATCCATTAGCAATTTCTAATAGTAACCTCCTTGCCCTTATCAAGAGCAATTCCATTATCGCATCTTACTTTTACGCCCTCTTGCCTTACATTAAGTAGGCTCACTAATTAGCTTTATAATTTATGGTGTGTTAGAAAATACTTTTCACGATAAACTCTTTCAAAACTAATTTCACTTATTATCACAATCCTTATCTTAAGGGCTAATCATTAATGCGTCAAAATTTATTCCTCTCAGAACGAATAACAACAGAACATATAGTTCTAACACTAATGTAAAAATATGAAAATTCCAGTCAAACAATACATATATATATCTCGGTTGCTAATTGAGAAAGTACCAGAATGATGTCAAAAGTCTCACTCTTTTCTGTCAGATAGCGTATACTCTCGTTGAAGCATCACCTGCTTTAGCCGATTCACGTGAGTCCGACTTCTAGGTGTACTACCCTACCTCTACCTTTGCCTCTACTAACCGATGGTGAACTCTTTGGGGTAGAAACTTGGGTTGATCCCTTTGGTGTAGTAAATGATCCGTAACGACTGGATTTACACAATCCTTAGCAAAATGACCAGTCTCTCCACAATTAAAGCATGCTCCTACTCTATAACATACCCCACTATGTGGTTTACCACAAGTTTCACAAAGTCGATATGACAACATTTGGTTTCTCGTTGAGTTGGTGATCGGATCGAGGTGGTTTCTCCCAAAAGATCTATCTCTACCTGACTTCTTACTATCTCCGTCAGATCCCCAAAGTTTTTCCTCTTCCAAGAGGGACCACTAGAACTCTGCTCACGACTTTCCTCTTTTTCTCGCTTTCTCTCGATTTCTTTTCTCAAGAGCCGCCTGATTCAATTCTTTCTAATTCTAGTGCTTGAGAAATAAGTTCAGAGAAGTTGTTATGTTTGAATCCGACCACTTGTAACTGATACTAGGCTTCAAGCCGGTTTCAAACCTCTTACATCTCTCCTCGGTAGAAAGTAGACTTACTGCATAATGGCTTAGGCGGGAGAATTCACTTTCATACTCAGCCACTGATCTGCCACCCTGTTTCAGACTTAGGAATTATTGCAGCTTCTGGTCTACATAAGAATAAGTTACATATTTTTGAATGAATTCAATGAGTAAGTCATTCAATGTTAGCACTGTAGGTTCTATCAGACTGTGGGGGATGGTTTTCCACTACCATAAGCATCCCCTCGTAGCAAAGATACCGAGTACTCAAATCTAAGCTCCTCTGCAATGCGCTTTCTTGAATACCCTATCCATCCTCTCTAACCATTGTTCTCGCTCTAGAGGATCTACTGTCCCCTTGAACTCAGAGCCCCATACTTCATCAATTTGTCATATTGTCTAGCGTAAGATCGTGGTTGTACCACCGGTGTCTGTATTGGGACTTGAGTAGGCACATTACCATCCATTTGTTGGAACATTGTAGCCGTCACGAGCGAATCGAGCAGAGAATCGCAGATCGCAGGGGCTGGTGCTCAACCACCGACATTATGTAGGCATGGGGCATCCTTGCACCTCACCTCAATAGATTGATCGATCAACGATCACCCTCTTCCATAGTCAATGCGAGGATTTTAGATCTCTAAACCAATAACACAAGGAGATTTCCTCCGTTAGTGCATATTTATAATGTAATGTACTGTATGTATCAAACAATGATATTGAGCAGTTGTAATGTGAAGAAAGAATATTCAAATGACAGGTGAAAACAAAATTTAAAAACTTTGCTCTGATACCACTAAAACATGTCACACCCTACCCCTCTGTAAGGCATAACATGATCCCGTAGTATACCTAATGAATTACCAACTCCGTCTACTAATAATCCATTAATTACACTACAAGGGATTTTAAAAACTTTTCTTACTTCTTTTACAAGTGGTGAGCACTATTTACAGTGTGAAAGACTTTGGTGAATCAAGTGAAACAACTAACTCATTTGATTTATTTGGAATATCTGTAAAATTTTGGCAAGGTACCATTTGTATTTTGGACAAAACAGCTTCTTCGTAAAACTCAGAAAAAGCACTTCAATATATTTTCAAATCTCAACTCCAACATTTTTATCAACACAACACATTTCTCAAGTCAAATCCACGTGATTTTCAAAGACTAAGATACAAAGATATAACACAATTTTTACAAGCCAAATAACTCATAATTATTTTACAACTTTATCAGACAACTTAAATTTACAATCGCCAAAACCAAGAACAAAATATACATACAAGTGAATATACATTACAAGATAAAATGCCACATGTGGTATACTCACTATACCCAAAATCTCTCTTGGCGATACTAGCAAACTTAGCTCACCTCGCTGCCTGCTCTCTACCGCGACAAAGAATAAAGCTATCACGAGACAATGTCTCACAGTGCACAACATTAACCAAATACAAATTTTAAATCACAATTCATAAATCATATCAATAGTGGATACTTTAAACCATAGTTAAATTCAAGACAATAAATGTCAACAAGAATTTAAACTCCATTTGTTAATATCACAATAATTTTCAATAAGTCAGATCATGGTTGAATTCAATAGATGATATGTCAATAAGAGTTTAAATCAATTTCACAATCTCACAATACATAATAACACAATTCGATCAAATAACTGAAGAATATAGTGTTGCCAATCTATAACACAATTTAGGCCATGACACAATTTTTCCATATATGCCGTGTTGTACACCACGACAAGACATACTCACCCCAATAATCGAAATCAATGAGGGAGGAAGCTAGCTATATAATGAGAACTCATCCATACTCACCTCGTGACGGAAGTCAAAGAGGAGGAACATAATCATACTCACCCGCACTAATAAGTCAAAGAGGGAGGAATAATCACACTCACCCCATTAATGGAGGAGGGACATATTATCAGTGTCATGCCAATTATGAGTCAAAACAATTCCAAACATTTTATTCAAATGATCCGTAAGAATCCAATAAATTTCCAAAGTTATAATTTCATTCACAAAATGGCAACACAATTCGTAATTCACTTCAATTTCCACAAAAACCATTTACAGTGCTTTTCAATCAATAAGTATCCATCAAATACCATTCAAACAATTTTTTACAGTTTCAAACCATTCACAATGTTTTTAAATCAATAAGTGTCCACCAAACACATTTCCACAATTTAAAACAATAATATACAAATAGTCATAATTTATTTCAATTGAAAAATTCAAAAGAAATAGCCGTTGTGCACAAACCTCTGATCGTCCCGATCCGACTCATGTTTCCTTCCCTTTCTGAGTCTTTGGTAATCGAGAAACACAATTTGAAGTGTTTCAAGACTAATTTAAACTCTCTATCGATGGTGTTTGGTAAATAATGCATCAACTCAATTATTCACTTAATCACCTAATATACCGACCCTCGCTATGCGTTTAGGTAAATTAGGTTTTAGTGTCGTTAATATGTCACATTTGATAGGGTTTTAGGTTTGATATGTTTTACCAAAGTCATTTCCTTGCTTAGTGCATTTTAATGCAAATTGCTGGATTCCGGAACACTGGTTTGACCTAACCGGACGATCTAGTTCCCTCGGTTTTCGGGTCTCGGTCGAAACTACAAACTTGTAGATCTAGGTCTTATTGCACGCGGTGCAAAATTTCAGGTCAATCCGAGTTAAGTAGACCAAGTTATGGTCATTACACTATTGCTGGTCAAGTGGTACCATTTTAGGTCAATTTTAGGTCAAATTGGTCAATTCTGGTTCGGCCAGTTTTTGGACCCGAACTTGTGCAAGTTGTTTGACTTGCTTATGGTCATTTCTGGGCTTTAGTGTCTTCATAAGACTTGTAGGTATGGGTCTTAACTATTCTTGGTTAAAATTTCAGGTCAATTGGACCTGGTTTGAGTGAGTTATGGCCTAAACACTCACTGCTGCCCAATTGGTCATTTTTCAGGTCCTAATTGCACCTAATCCGAATTGGTCAATTTTTTAGGTCACCTTGCAAGCAGAATTTTGGCATGGTTTCTCAATGAAAGTTGGCACATTTTGTGCCTAGTTTCACCTCAAATTGGTCTTATACCAATTGAGGTTACACATTCAAGGTTATAGGCTAAAATATACACTGCCCTCAATATGCAATTCACATCCCAACTTCAAACACACACTTACCTTTGCAAGGTTTACTTCCATACCCTACCAAACTGTTTTGGCACATTACCAACAACATTTTCTACATTACATAAGCATTATTTTGGGCAGATTCCAATCACCCTCAACACACCAAATATCATTCACAATTACAATTTCTAAGTACCATTACAAACACACCTAAACATTACAAACTTTACATACACTTTACAATGTAAATTGACATACATATCATCAATCCTTCTAGGTCAATATGCTGCCCACACTCCTTCAATATACACCATTATTCAAGTGTCCACAAGCTGCCACAATTCATTCATCAACATCACATTGCCGTACCATATGCCAATTCCCATCAAAGTGCATCATTCACCATATATACATGCATTAAATCACTAGGTTACTAAATCACCATGATTAACATTATTTCTCATCAATTATATACACAAATACCTCATCAAAAACGTGACCCATGGCTGTCCAAAATGGCAACAACAATAACCCTTCAAACTCAAAATTTTCCTTCACCAAACCAATACCCATAACATGCATAAAAACTTTAACAAAGGATTTCTCAAAAATGCAAACTTACCTTTATTTGTAACTTGCTAAACCTTCACCAAACTTCTCAAAATTAGTATCAATATCTTCCTTGTGGTGTGTAGACCATTTTTCATGAAAGAACCTAAGGGAATGGAGTTGAAATGGAGAGAGGAAATGAAGCTCAAAGAAAAACGTCAATGGAGTTTCAAGGTTTCTTCAATTCGGCCATTTGAGAGAATTTTGAGGAAGATGGAATTTCAGATGGTGAGTGGACCATATCAGCCATATTTCAATGATAAATTAATCCTATAGTGGTCCACTAACTAAAATTAAAACATATTATAAGTTAACTTTCAATTAATCCACATTTAACCCATTATTTCCACTATTTATTTTAGGTACCATCAAATTAATTTTTCATTTCATTTTCTAAGTGTAATACTATTTATTTTTAATGGAAATTTAGGTCAAAAGACAATTCGGGATGTCAAATGACCATAATGCCCCTGTTCGGGTGGCTTTCCGATTTTTCTGAACACCGTATTTTGTCCTGCTTTTACGATTTCTCACTTTTCTTTGTACTAATTATTTAATTTTTCTTTGATCTTTCTAATGATATTTACTCTTCAACAATGGTCTATTTAAGTCCTAAAAATGTTTCCCAGGGTTCCCCGCAGTCCAGGGTTAGTCAACGGTCCACGCCGTGACCTCCCGGTGCGGTCACCCATCGCTAGGTTTCCCGGCTCGTTTAACTTGATCACATTTCTTTGCAATCATTTTTCCTTTGTTTTTCTTGTACTTTCTTTTCTTTTATTTCATTATTTTATGTCTCCTCACTCTCATTGAAGTGTGGTTCTAGGCATCCTAGCTGTCCGGACAACACTGGTCACTGGAGCAGCAGAACGCACTACCGAACTTAGGGGTGTTACATCCTCGAACCTTTGTTTAGGTCTAGATTATGTCCCTTATTTTTGTCTAACAATTTGGCTAAGATGTAGGGTCTGTTTGGCTACACTTCCTTCATAGAAGTTGTTCCCCTATGTCCTTTCTTTTTTTTTTCTTTTCAAATAATGTCATTTGGAATTTTAGAACTTAAGTTATGGTCAATTTTCCAAGACTGTTTCATTGACCCTTTATGGTTCGAGAACCAGGAAGATTCTGGAGTCAAACTTTGTATATTCATTTAGGCATGTTACAGTCATTTTTAGGCCTAATGTCCTTCATATGAGTTGTTACCCTATGTCTTAGGGTCACTCAGGTTCAAGAATCTCAATTTTTTAGGTTATGTAGGGTGAGTTATGGCTAATTAACTGACTTGGACTCCTGAACTTTGTGCCTTCAGGATTTCAGGTTCAGGTCAGTGTCTTTAATTCCCATTTTAGGGTCCTTACACTCAAAATTTGAGGAAAGTTCCTAAGTCAAAGTTGGAGTCCTGTTTCTTAGGTTTTCAGAACAATATGGCTCATCCTAATTGGAGTTTCCTAATGGGAGATATGATTTAAATACTGTTCTGAGGTCAAGTGGTTATTATTTCAATTACAGGATTTGGAATACTAAATTTTCCTAGCAAATTGTCCAAGTTCCTTAAATTTCAGGATTTGGAATACTAAATTGTCCTAGTAAATTGTCTAAGTTCCTTTAAGTTTTGGATTTTGGTCAAAACACCAAAGTTGTAGTTCTAGGTCTTATAGAGATTTTAGCTTTTGATTCATTACATTTTCAGTTTTGTAGACTGAGTTATGGCATTTTTGCCAAAACTTTTCGGGTAGGTCAAAGTCCAAAATTTTAGAGCAGGTTTTGGTTCCGGTTAGAATTGTTAACCTAACTTATTCTAGCAAATCAGTTGGGTTAGAGTCAGAATTGGGCTCCATGTTCTACATGAAAAATGTTCTCCTATGTCTAACCTTTCAATTAGTTCAAGAATCAAGTCATTTTGACCTTCCTAGAGTGATTTATGCCCATTTGAATATTTACTACTCACATGGTCATTTTTCCAGGTCCAGCAAGTGGTTTCCCAGATTTAAGCCAATTTTAGGTCATGTTAGGTTTAGTTTCTGGGCAGGGTCTCTTCATAAAAAATGTGGCATTATGTCCTAAGTTTCATCTTCAATTGGGCTCACTCTAATTAGAGCAATGTGGCTCTACTTATGGCCACATAACCACACTAGACTCAAGGTCTAAAATTCTCTGCACAGAAATTCAATACTTTCAATCTTAATTCCACCCAACTACCAAACTTCAATCACATTCATTGTACTTCAAATAGTCAATAAATGGTCTCAACAATGTCAATTTCAAGCCACAACATAATATCCCCAATTTAGGTCAAAACCCTAACTTTTAATTTCTTAACTCATGCAAACTCATAACATGCAACTTCTAATACATGTATACTCATCAATCATTATCATTAAACAAATTAATTCAACCAAAATCATCAAACTCCCATCTTTCCCATGGCTGCCAAAATTTAGGGTTTCCATTTATTCGTGGTATTCTTTTAATTTCATGGAATTTCAACTTAGTTTAACATGCTAACAATACTTAAAGAAGAAAGGAGGCTTGTATATTGCACTAACCTCACTTGTGATCAATCTTGACTTGCTAAACTTCAAGTTCTCCTTTAATTCTTGGCTGCCTATGGCTTCCTCAAGGTGTACAATTAATTTTTAGTGAAGGAACTTAGGAGTTTTTGTAACACCCTTATGTTCGATAGTGCGTTCTACTATTCCGGCCACCGGTGCCTATCCAGACAGCTAGGATGTAAAACCCCTATTTGTTTAGTCTGGTATATTTCACTATTCCGGTGACCGATGTCGGTCCGGATAATTAAGGGGATTAGAACCACATCGAAGACAACTAGATAAGCCCTGAATACAAATAACTAGTAATTGTCAATTAGTTAAGTATAAATAAAAAAAAAATAGAACATAAGAGGTTAAATGAGCCGAGAGTCACAGCGATGGGTGACCTTCTCTGGGAGGACTACGAGGTCGATTTAAACTCGAATTTCAAATCGTAAAATGTGACGCCGCGGTCCCTAGGACTATTGCGAACATAGTGAAAAATATAAAATCACAAAAAAGAATTATTAAGCATGTTAAATAATTAAGTCAGGGATCTGGAAGAAATGTTGAATTATTTGCAAATTGGATTGAACCGGCGAGGGGCAATTTGGTCAATTCACCCCTAGAGCTGACTCCTGACATAACTGTCAAATAGAATCGAAGAAAAGAAAATTTTGGGATCAAGAAATGAATTAAAGAACTAAAGAAAAATAACTAAAAAAAAAAGGAAAAAGAAAAAGTTGAAAAAGAGATAGTTTATTACATCATGCATGACATCATGCATGATGCAATAAATTTAATAATTAAAAATTTGAAATTTGTGGATAATTGTGAATTAAATTAGACTAAAAACACATAAAAGAAAAAAAAAATAATAAACTCATTCTTCTTCTTCTTGCCATCAACCTCACCCTTCTCTCTCTCTCTCTCACAAAAAAAAAAAAAAAAAACTCCATTAAAGCACTAACCAAAGCTCCATAAAACCTAAATCCCACCATAGAAATTCGACTTTCCATCATTAAATCTTGTATTTAGAACTTGATAAGGAGCTTGACAATAAAAAGAAAAAGAAAGGAATAAGTTTTGAAGAGTGAAATATTCTGCTCACTTAAGGTTGGTGTTCTTCCTTCATTCTCTCTTTTAATTTATGTTTAAGTAGCTAAGTTACACATGGAATTAACAAATAAGTGAATAAAATCAAGCATGGTGGACCAAATAGAAATTCAGCTAGCTAGGGTTTAGGTTTGAGGATGAATAATTTTGATACAAATTATGAAATAGTTAAGTATGAATGAGTGTATAAATACTAAATATGCATTTAGAATTCAACAAAGTTAGGGTTTTGGACCTAAGGTTTGGAAGACAAAATTTTGAGAATTAGTCAAATGATGTGTTTGACCTTGTTTGAGCTTAAAAATGGTCATGTATGACCAATTATGGTGTGTTGGAAGTGTTGGAACCAAATGGAAATTCGGATTGGTTATGGACATTCTGCAGGTAGCATGACCAAGGTCCCTTTCTGGGACCAAAAATGAAAATTTACCAACCCAATTGGTATGAGGCCAATTAGGAATGAAACTAGACACAAAATGGCACATTTTTCATTCATGAATCATGCTCAGAAAGTGACCATAGCATAGTGAACAAATTGACCAAATCTAGAATTGGGTGTTCTGCCCAGTACAAAAATGACCAAATAAACAGTGTTTGTTCATTTGGCCATAACATGGGCTAGGCAGGTCTAAATGGCCTGAAATTTTACCAGTAGAAAATTGAGATATAGGCCTACAAATTTCATGAAGAACATAAGTCCAAATTATGCACTTAACCAAGTCATTTAGCCACCCAAAATTAGTAACCTACAACTGCTAGAACCAAGTTGGTGCCCAGAAAATCAGGCTTAGGCCAATCCCGCCAGCCTTGTTCAAATGGTTATAACTTAAGCTACAAAACTCCAATTGGAGTTATCCACAAAGGAGATTAAAGTTAAGACAATAAGGAACAATTTCTATGAAGAAAACTTAGCCAAATTCTAACAGCAACATGAATAATGGAACAGTGCAAAATAGGACACCAAAATTAAAAATTTGCAATTTTTCCTAAAGGACTTAAAATTTGAGAAAACAATCAAAACCAACATGTTAGGTAACTAAAATGTGGTATGTGGGTGAAATTAGAATCCCCATACCTATTAAGCATTAGAAAGTCAACAAATTGACTTGCATAGTATCATGAATAGTAACCCCAAAATACAAATTTCAAAGAACGTCAAATTAAGCATAATAAAGTCAGATTTGAAATTATTTTTGGACTTATGATAATTTATGGTACTAAAACACTGTAAAACTATGTGTTTTAGTGGAAAAGAATACCGGAAAAGAACCCATGGCGTCGAGTCAAGGCCAAGAGGCTACTCATATAAAGTTTGTGCACAACATAGAATTTTTGTAAATTTTCTTGTGCAAATTGTTTTGAATGAATTGAGATATGAAATTGTGACACAATTGAATTGAAAAGTTTATTATGCTTTTGATTTAAATTGTTGAAAGATTAATTGTTTGTGTTTGAAATGGCAATAAATGTTTAGTAAATTGTTAAGATGGTTTTGAAACCACAGTGTCATGACCATATATTTGAATACCTCACTAGCATGACTAGTGGGAGAAATCAGTTTCAAATTTTGATTCCTTCTCTGGCTGAAGTGTTGAGGTGTGTGCCAGTAGAAGAAGAAAAAGATTGGGTTCCCATATATTTGAGCTAGCTAGCCTTGTGATGTGACTTTTCCTTAGCCTCTTGCTATTGAAATGATATTTGTTTCCAATGGCATGATATAACTGTTTATTTTTATGAAATTTGTTTTGAGACTTTCAAAATGAAATTGTTTGGATTAAATGCATATAAATCATGTTTATTATTTATTTCTCATATTCAGTTTAATTTTTGAATAAGTATGATTTAAATTTTGCATAAATGTTATTTTAGTATGTTGTGCACCACTGAGTCATAGTACTCAGCGATGGCTATTATTGCTGTCGCAGATATAAAACTAGAGGAGCAGCAGAGTGAGCTACTAAGGATTTTGGAGCTACCTTCCCTGACGTTTTATCGGGTATATTTTATACCCTTATTGTAATAATTATTTTAGATGTATGCAAATATATGTACGTTTAGAAAATGGTCACGAGCAGTTGTATAAAACTTGTAATAAATTTTAGTTTGGATTTTTCCTAATGTAAATTTTGGAATGATGTATGTAAATTGTTTTATCTTTAATGAAATATGAATGGAAGTATTTTGTTTTAATTTGAATGAAATTACTTAGTAGTATTTTTTATGATGTTGAATTTTGGAATTTGAGAAATAATGTTAAAATTGGTTGGGATGGATGTTGAATTGATGAAGTTAATGAGATAAATCATTTGAAGTGCTTTTTACAGGTATTTGAAGAACTATTTTCTCAAAATACAGATGGCACTCTGCCGAAATTTTTATAAAATTTGCAGAAAAATAAAATGGGACAAAAATCTTAACTAGTTTTCAAACTCTAATTAAATATTTTAATACCTATTAGAAAATGCTCACCACTTATAAAAGTAAGAAAATTGTTTTAAAATCCCTTATAGGATACTTAATGAGTTATCGATAGGTGAAGTTCGGTAGTTCATTAGGTATCCTACGAGATCATATTATGCCTTACAGAGGGGTAAGGTGTGACATGTTTTAGTGGTATCACAGCCAATTTTTAAAGTATGTTTTAACTTTTGAATTTATGTCTTTTCTTTGTTAAGTACAATTGCTCAATATCCTTATTTGTTACATATATTGCATTACATCATAAATATGAACTAACAGAGGGAAATCTCTTTGTGTTATTTGTTCAGGAGATATCCTACTCCAAACTGTTATGGAAGAAGGGGATCGGCCAGTTGAGCAATCTATTGAAGCTGAGGAACAAAGGGAAGCCCCAGCTCTACAAAATGTCAGTGGGTCAGTGGCACTAGCCCCACAAATGCTGCAGTTTCCTGCACAGTTCGCACAGCAGATGGCGGCAATGTTTCAACAAATGGTTGGGGGTATGCCTGCTCAAGCTCCACCCCAGACTACTGTGGTACAACTCAAGCTCCAGTCAGACAGTATGGCAAGCTGTTGAAGTATGGGGCTATAAAATTTAAGGGTACAGTAGACCCTTTAGAGGCAAAGCAGTTGCTAGAGAGGATAGACAAAGTATTCAACAAATTGCATTGCAAGATAAACTGAAATTTGAATACTCAGTATCGCTACTGCAAGGGGATACGCATGATAGGTGGAAGACCATCCCCCACAACTTGGTAGAACCACCAGTACTGACCTGGGATGACTTCATCATAGAATTCAGATAGAAATACGTCCCAGATGGATATGTGGATAAGAAATTACAAGAATTTTTGAGTTTAAAACAAGGGAAAAGATTAGTGGTAGAATATGAGAGGGAGTTCTCCCACTTAAGCCACTATGCTTGGAGTCTCCTTTCTACCAGCAAGGAAAGGTGCAAGAGATTTGAGACTGCTTTTAAGCCCAGTTTGAGGATGCAAGTAGTGGGATTCAGACACAGTAACTTCTCTGAGCTCATCTCTCAAGCTCTTAAGTTGGAAATAATTGAATCAAAAGCGACCCTAGCAAAAGAAAAGTCAGAAAAGGCTAAAAAGTCAAAGAAAGATAAGGGAGAAAAGTCAGTAGAACAAAGTCCCAGTAGTACCTCTGGAAAGAAGAAGAAATTTGAGAGACCTAGTAGAGGTCGAGGTGGAAGGTTTAGAAGGGGTAGATTCTCTGGACAGAGACCCCCTAGATCTAGTCAGTAGTCAACCAGGGGTTCATATCCTGCCTGCCCCAGTGAGCCTTGTGGCAAGATTCATGAGGGAGAATGCTATTGGGCAACAGGAGCTTGTTTTAACTGTAGAGGTAAGGGCCATCTAGCTAAAGGCTGTACTAGTGCTCCTAGATTTGGTCCAGCTCCAACTACTATAAAAGGATCTATTCAGAGTCCTTCTCCCAGAGGTTCACAACCAGTTGGCAGAGGAAGAGGCAGAGGTAGAGGCCATGCTTCGGGCAGTCAGGGTACTGTTGGTTAGTCAGCACAAGGAAGTGCTTCAGCCAGGGTTTACACGATGAGATAGGGAGAAGAGGCTGAGACTTCCGATGTGGTGGCCGGTACATTCTCTATCTCTGATCAAGAAGTATTTGTGTTGTTTGATCCGGGTTCAACGCACTCGTATGTTAGTGCTAGCATAGTCAGTTCACTTGCTGTTCCGTGTGTCAAAATGGGTTTTGAAGTGCTAGTAACTAGTCCGTTAGGACAAGAGTTTCGGGTCAATAGAATCTATAGAGACTATCCTTTGGTGATCCAAAGACATATTTTTCTATCAGATTTGATTGAAATACCCTTCAGAGATTATGATATTATCTTGGGCATGGATTGGTTAGCCAGGCATCACACCATGATTGACTGTAGACTGAAGACAGTCACTTTTGGTCTCCCTCTGTACTATGATGTGGTAATACATGGGGAGAGGCAGTTACTGCCATCAAACATCATTTCGGCTGCACTAGCCAGAAGGATGATCAGAAAGGGGTGTGAAGCATACTTGGCACATGTGATAGACACCCAAGTGGGGAGTCTAATACTAAGGGACATTCCTACAGTATGTGACTTTCCAGATGTGTTTCCTAATGAATTGCCGGGATTACCTTTAGAAAGAGAAGTGCAGTTTGAGATTGATGTTATGCTTGGTGTGGATCCAATCTCGATAACACCATATAGAATGGCACCTACAGAATTGAAAGAGTTGAAAGTGCAGTTGCAAGAGCTGCTTGACAAGTGATTTATCCGCCTTAGTGTGTCACCTTGGGGAGCACCAGTGTTGCTTGTTGAGAAGAAAGATGGCACTCTCCGTTTATGTATTATCTACCGGCAGTTGAATAAGGTGACAATAAAGAATAGATACCCATTGCCCCGCATTGATGACTTATTTGATCAATTGAGGGGTGAAGCTGTGTTCTCCAAAATTGACCTGAGATTGAGTTATTATCAGCTGAAAGTGCAAGAGCAGAGTATTCCTAAAACTGCCTTCAGAACCTGCTATGACCATTATGAGTTCTTAGTCATGCCATTCGGGTTAACTAATGCTCTGGCTACTTTTATGGATCTGATGAACACTATCTTCATACCATATCTCGACTAGTTTATTGTGGTATTCATAGATGATATATTGGTCTATTTGAGGAGTGCAGAAGAGCATGATAGATATTTGCAGATTGTACTGCATACTTTGAGGGAGAAACAACTATACACCAAATTGTCGAAGTATGAATTTTGGCTGAAGGAAATATCCTTCTTGAGGCATGTAGTATCAGTATAAGGCATTAAGGTAGATCTAAGTAAGGTAGAAGCTGTCCTTAATTAGAGGCCACCCAGAAATATTACGGAGATTCACAGTTCCCTGGGTTTAGCTAGATACTACCGCCGTTTTGTGAAAGGGTTCTCTATGTTGGCATCTCTACTGACCAAGCTACTTAGAAAAGATGCAAAATTTCAGTGGACGGATAAATGCCAATAGAGTTTTGATGAATTGAAGAAATGTTTGACTAAGGCTCCAGTCCTGACTTTACCTACTCCAGGTAAAGAATACACAGTTTACAGTGATACTTCTCACAATGGGTTAGGCTATGTATTGATGCAAGATCGGAATGTCATTGCCAATGCATCACACCAGCTGAAATCGCATGAGATGTAACACCCATAAGTTCGGTAGTGCGTTCTACTATTATAGTGACCAGTGTTATCCGGACAGCTAGGATGCCTAGAACTACACTTCGATATGAGTAAGGAGACATAAAATAATGAAATATAAGAAAAGAAAATTGTAACACCCCTAAGTTCGGTAGTGCATTCTACTGTTCCGGTGACCAGTGTTGTCCGGATAGCTAGAATGCCTAGAACTACACTTCGATATGAGTGAGGAGACATTAAATAATAAAATAAAAGAAAATAAAATACAAGAAAAATAAAGAAAAAATAATAGTAAAGAAATGCAACTAAGTTAAGCAAGCTGAGAACCCTAGCGATGGGTGACCGCACCGGGAAGTCATGGCGTGGACCGTTGACTAGCCCTGGACCGCGGGGAACCCTGAAAAATATTTTTAGGAGTTAAAGAGACATCAATTGAAGTAGAAATATCATTAGAAATATCAAAGAAAAATTAAATAATTAGTACAAAGAAAAGCAAGAAATCGAAAAACGGACAAAAGCCGGTGTTACCGAAAAATCGGGAATGCAACCCGAACAGGGGCATTGTGGTCATTTGACACCCCAAGTTGTCTTTTGACCTAAATTTCCATTAAAAATAAATAATATTACACTTGAAAAATGTCATGAAAAATTAAATTGGTGGTACCTAATGTAAATAGCAAAAATTGGGAGTTAAATGTGGAAAAATGGAACCTTAGAATAAACAATGATTTAATTCATACATAGTGGTCCACTAACTCATTTAAGTGGACCACTAAAGCTTCATTTGGGCAGAATATGCATCTTCATCTTCAACCTTAGAACCAGCAGAAAATTTGCTCCCAAAAACTCCATTGACGCATGGTTGAAGCTCCATGCATATGAGATTCAAGCTTCTTTCCTTCTACCTTTCTTCATCAAAGTTAGTCTACACCACTTGGGCAGTAGATTGGCAGCAAGAAGACCAAGTTTTGGTGAAGATTTAAGAAGTTTCATCCATAGGTAAGTTTGAGTTTTTGATTGTTGCTTTGTTAAAGTTTGTAAGGGTGTTATGGGTGTTTGATTTATGGAGAAATTTTTGAGTTTTGATGTTGAATGGGAATGTGCACTTTTGGCAGCCATGGAAACACCTTGAAGGCAGTTTAATTGTGCTTGTAAATGGTTAATTAAATGATTGATTAAATGTATATTGTGTAGGAAATTGTTTGGGTAATGTATACTTAGTATATGTAAATGTAAAATGAGATTTAAAGCTTGGAAAGTAATGGAATGTAAGTGTACCATTGTGGCAGTTTGTTAACTCTTGAAGAATGCTGGAATTCATGCTTGGTTTATGGAATAATGATGTTAAAATGTGTTGGTTGTTATGGCAGTTTGAATGTATGTATAGTGGTGTGAAGGTTGGACATGTGAATGAGCTTGGTTATGGAGTTAAATTGTTGTAAATTGAGTTGGGCAAATTCTGCACTTGTTGGTGCACATTGAATGTAATTGTAAGCCACCAAAATGACCTATAATGTGTTGTGAATTATGTTTAGGTTAATGGTACAACCAGAATTAGTTTGAATGTTAAGTTTGGTGAGTGTTAAAAGTGATGTTTGATATGTATGCAAGAATTACAATAAGGCAGTTTGTATTTTAGGCCTATAACTTTAAGTGTGAGGCTCCAATTGGTATGAGACCAATTGGAATTGAAACTAGGCACAAAATGTGCCAACTTTCATGAAGGAAGCTTGCCAAAATTCTGCTTGCAAGGTAGCTTGAAAAATGACCAAATCCGGATTAAGTGCAAATGAGACCTGAAAATTGACCATTTGGGCAGCAGTTAGTGTTTAAGCCATAACGCACTCAAAACAGGTCCAATTGACCTGAAATTTTAACCATGAATAGTTAAGACCCATATCTACAAGTCTTATGAAGACACCAAAGCCCAGAAATGACCATAAGTAACTCAAACAGCTTGCACAAGTTCGGGTCCAAAAACTGGCCGAACCTAAAATGACCTAAAGTGACCTAAAATGACCAATTTTGGTGCAATTTGACCAGCAATAGTAAAATGACCATAACTTGGCCTACATAACGCAGAATGACCTGAAATTTTGCCCCGCGTTCCATAAGACATAGATCTACAAGTTTGTAGTTTTGACCGAAATCCGAAAACCGAGGGAACTAGGTCGTCCGGCTAGGTCAAACTAGTATCCTGGAATCTAGCAAATCGCAAGAAAATGCAGTATACACGGAAATGAATTTGGTAACATGTACCAACCCTACAAGACTATCGAATGTGACATATTAATGACATTAAAACCTAAATTACCTAGAATGTACCAAGGGTCGACATAGTAGGTTGACTAAGCGAATAAATGAATTCAGTGAATTAATTATCAAGCATTATGGTTAGAGATAGTTTAAATGAGTACTGAAACACTTCAAATTGTGTTTCTCAGTTAGCAAAGACTCAGGGAGGGGAAGGAAACACTGAGTCAGAGCCAAGAGACAGTTATCAGAGGTTTGTGCTCAATAAGTATTTCTTTTGAATTTTTCAATTGAAATAAATTATGATTATTTCTATGTTATTATTTTAAATTGTGTTTGTGCACAATAGTTATTTCTTTTGAATTTTTCAATTGAAATAAATTATGATTATTTGTATGTTATTGTTTTAAATTGTGTTTGTGCACAATAGTTATTTCTTTTGAATTTTTCAATTGAAATAAATTATAATTATTTGTACGTTATTGTTTTAAATTGTGTTTGTGCACAATAGTTATTTCTTTTGAATTTTTCAATTGAAATAAAATACGATTATTTATATGTTATTATTTTAAATTGTGTTTGTGCACAATAGTTATTTCTTTTGAATTTTTCAATTGAAATAAATTATGATTATTTGTATGCTATTGTTTAAAATTGTGTTTGTGCACAAGAATTATTTCTTTTGAATTTTTAAATTGAAATAAATTATAATTAATTGTATGTTATTGTTTTAAATTGTATTTGTGCATAATAAGTATTTCTTTTGAATTTTTCAATTGAAATAAATTATTATTATTTCTATGTTATTATTTTAAAGTGTGTTTGTGCACAATATTTATTTCTTTTAAAATTTTCAATTGAAATAAATTATGATTATTTGTACGTTATTGTTTTAAATTGTGTTTGTGCACAATAAGTTTGACTTCTCATTTTCTACTTAAAAATTAGTTATGAATAATTTTTGATTGCTTTGGTTTTGGGAATATTATTTGGAAATTATTGTGTTGCCAACTTTGCAAATGGAAATTTTGAGATAAAATGTGATTTATGGTTTGTATGAAATATTATGATTTGAAATTGTTTTGATTCACACTTGGCATGACATCACATTATGTTCCTCCTCCATTTATGGGGTGAGTGTGATATATTCCTCCCTCTTTGACCTATCAGTCTGGGGTGAGTGTGATTATGTTCCTCCCTCTTTGACTTCCCAGTCTGAGGTGAGTGTGGATGAGTACTCATTATTCAGCTAGCTTCCTCCCTCATTGATTTCGATTATTGGGGTGAGTGTGTCTTGTCGTGGTGTACAACACGGCATGTGTGGAAAAAAAACTGTGTCATGGCCTAAATTATGTTATCGATTGGCAACATTGTATTATTCAGTTATTTGATCAAATTGTGTTATTGATTTGCAAAACGGTATTATTCAGTTATTTGATCGAATTGTGTTATTGATTTGTAAAACGGTATTATTCAATTACTTGATCAAATTTGTGTTAGATGAATTTTGTAAATTGTGAAATGGAATTGTGAATCATTTGATTTGTGAACTGTCAATAAAAGATTTATATATCGCATTTCAAATTGTTATTGTGCACCACTGAGTAAATTTTACTCAATGATAGCTTTTCATTATCGCCGCAGTAGATCGATCGACAGGGCAAAGAAAGTTAGGCTGCTAGTACATTCAGCGAGAAATCATCGGGTATATTGAGTATACCATATTCTGCATTTTATATTGTAATGTATGTTCACTGTATGTATATAGTGTTCTTGGTTTTGAGCAGTTGTAAATTAAAATTGTACATTAAAGTTGTAAAATAAATTATGGGTTATTTGGACTTGTAAAAATTGTATTATATTTCTCGTATCTCAGTCTTTGAAAAATTATTGTGGATTTGTGTTGAATTATGCTAGAGTTTGAGATTGAGAAAAATATTGAAGTGCTTTTTACAGGTTTTTGAAGAACTGTTTTATCCAAATTACGGAGGGCACTCTGCCAAAATTTTTTTACAGAAATTACTAATAGTCTAAATGTGTTAGTTAATTCACCTCAGTTCAAAAAGGTTTTTAACACCTGTAAATAGTGCTCAACACTGTAAAAGAAGTAAGAAAAGTTTTTGAAAATCCCTTGTAGTGTATTTAATGGGTTATCAGGAGGCGAAGTTGGTAATTTATTAGGTATACTACGGGATCATGTTATGCCTTACAGAGGGGTAGGGTGTAACAAAAATACAAGAAAAACAAAGGAAAAATAATAGCAAAGAAATGTAACCAAGTTAAGCGAGCCGAGAACCCTAGCAATGGGTGACCGCACCGGGAAGTCGCGGCGTGGACCGTTGACTAGCTCTAGACCGCGAGGAACCCTGGAAAATATTTTAGGACTTAAATAAACGTCTCTCTCATTTGTTGAGAAGACAATGGAGTTAGTTGTGTTTTGATTACCATGGTACGTGCACAGGCTTAGATTTTCCTTTGATTTGAGGTTAGATCTAAGTTTTTTTATCGTTATGGCCCTTGTGGAAGATTCATTATTGTGATGTGTACTATGCATGATGATTCGACCTCCCCGACCATAGGGAGTTAGAATCTGATTCGACCTCCCCGACCATAGGGAGTTAGAATCACTTCGAATATGGCCCTTTCGGATTAATCTTGCATAGTTAGTGAGATAAAGAATGATTTTTGAGATAAAGAATGATTTTTGAGATATAGTATGATTTTTGAGATACAGCATGATTTTTGAGATACCGCATGGTTTTTGAGATACAGCGTGGTTTTTGAGATACCGCATGGTTTTTGAGACACTGAATGTTTTTTAATAGTAAAGAATTGTGATTTCAGTTATGATTTATATATAATTGATTTTGTTGGAACTACCTTAAATGGTTAGTCATGATTTCATAAATTGAATTTCGTGATCAAAGTCATTTCATACAAATGATTTATATTATTGGCAATGAATATTTTGAGTTTTGGAATTTGATGAGTATTCAGATTTCCAAATTATTTGCTGTAAATTTTGTCAATGTATATTGTACTATGTTTAAAATTATAGTTGTGCACCACTGAGTTCACCACTCAGCGATAGCTTTGTATGCTATCACAGGTAAGAAGAGCATAGAGCAGTGAGTAAGTTTCTTTGAAGACACATTCAGATCAACTCCAGGTATATCATAGGTATACCCATATACATAAGTTTTGATGTATGCATGTAATAATATGTATGTAAATTATTTGAGCAGTTGTATAAAAACTCTTGTAAAATATTTTGGTATGTAATTAAATGTAAATTTGGGATTTCATTTATCTGAATAGTTTTGTAATATTAATTTTGAGTCTTGTAATCAATAAAATATTTCTTTTACGAGGAGATTGATTTGATTATTGAGATTTGAATTGTGGGTTCAAATGAAGTTATTGAAGTTGTGTTTGAGAAAACATATTAGGAGTGTGTTCTTTGCAGGTTTTGAAGAACTCCTTTTTCAAAATACAACAGGCACATTGCAGAAATTTTGAAAAAAATTTTATAACACCAGATTTTAATCGATAATTTAAATTTCATGAAAATTGTTATAAAATCCCTTATAGTATATTTAATGGATTATCGGTAGGCGAAGTACGGTAATTCATTAGGTGTACTACGGGATCATGTTACATCTTACAGGGGAGTAGGATGTGGCATGTCTTGTGGTATCAGAGCAATGGTTTTAAAGTAAATTTCGAACTGTGAATTTGAAATCTTTTTATCGGTAACTACAACTGCTCAAATGTTTGATACATATAGTACATTTACATCATAAACATGAACTAATGGAGAGGAATCTCCTTATGTTGGTTGTACAGGAATAAAAAATCTTGTGAAAAGATATGGAAGAGAAGAATGAGACAATAGAACAGTCCGTGATGGTAGAAGTACAAGTTAAGGCCTCAACTCCACAAAGTGTCGAAGGCCCGGCTGTACCAATTTTACCAATACAAATTACTGCACAAATGGCCCAGCAAATGGCCACTTTCTTCCAACAAATGGCTGATAATCTGTCAGCCCAAGCCCAAGTAAAGACCCAACCCCCACTAGGGCAGTGTGAAATAAAGAAGAGGGAGAAATCTACAGGTGAGTACTCGAGTAGTAATTTGGGGAAGTGAAAAGAATTTGAGGAACCCCGAGCTCAGAGATATGACAGAGGCAGATCATTAGGGCAGAGAACACCAAGATCTAGTTGTCGAACAACCAGAAGTTCCTATTCTGCCCGTTTCCGCCATGTTTGTGGTAAGCTACATGGAGGTATTTGTCGAAGGGCCTCTGGAGCCTGCTACAATTGTGGAAAGCTTGGACACTTTGTTAGAGATTGTACTAGACCACCTAGATCTGCTCTCCAGAGTTCACAGACCGTCAGTTAGAGTCGAGATAGAAATAGAGTTGGTACTCCTCACCACTATCACACAGTGAATCAACCCGAAATAGTAGCGCACCAGTCAGAGCGTCCACTAAGCGCCAAGGAGAAAGAGCAGAAACTTTGGATGTAGCTGCTGGTAAGTTCTTAATTTTTGAAAGAAACAATGAGTTATTATTTGATCCCAGCACTACTTATTTATATGTTAGTATTAGAATTCTATGTTTTGTTGCTATTCCTTTACAGGGGAATAAATTTTGATGCGTTAGTGACTAGTTTTTTTTAGGATAAAGATTATAATAACAAGTATGATTGACATTATTTTTGAAAGAATTGTTAGCTAAAAGTATTTAAATTATAAAGCTAATTGGTGAGCCTACTTAATGTAAGGCAAGAGCACCTAAAAGTAAGTTACAGTAATATAATTGCTCTAGATGAGGGCAAAGATGTTACTGTTAGTAATTGTCAAAGGAAATTGTAATCAGAATCGATTTAGGATATTAGCGGATTCGAGAAAGAAAAGATGTTAGAAAACCTAGCCTATGAGGTTATAACGTAGTGACTATATAATGTTTTCGATGTTTGCATTGTAAGCTATAGATTACAGTACCGACACGAGATTATTATGTAGAGCTACGTGCTTCCTCGTGGTACAATAAATTAAGAATATTTGTAAGTAATCTATAAATTGATACAGTTGCACCCGAATAGAGTACTATTACAAGAAATAAATGTGAAAATTCTAGTAAGAAATTTAAAAATTTAGAACTAGCCTATCAAACGACTAAACTTATAAGGTAGCTAGAGTCAGTGACTCGATTACATTAATGTGAATTACCTGCACCACAGTAATTGCTATAAGCTTAGAGATATCAGTATGACTTGTCATCCTCAGACGGATGGACAGTCAAAACAAGTGATTCAGGTAAATTTTGAAACTCATTGAGTTTCTATAAATAATGAAATGAAATGATAATAATAACTTGTAATATGTGATAAGCCCCCAAGAATATACTGAGAACTTGTGTCATTGAATCCGAGGGGAGATGGGACAGATACATCCCACTAACAGAATTTGTATACATTAATAAGTGTCAAGCTAGCATACAAGTGGCACCCTATGAAACATTGTAAGGGAACAAAGAACTATGGATTTTGTGATGAGACTTCCGAGGAAACAGAATAGTCATGATGCAGTATGGGTTATATTTGATAGACTAACCAAGTCTGCTCACTTTTTGCCAGTCCGGATAGACTATAGCCTGGGAAGATTGGCCAGATTGTACATAAATGAGATTATAAAATTGCATGGAGTGCCAGTATTGATTGTATCAGGTAGAGATCCTAGGTTCACTTCTAGATTCTGGGGTAGTCTTCAGAGAGCCCTAGGAACTAGATTGAACTTCAGCATAACATTCCACCCACAGACAGATAGCCAGTCTGAGAGGATAATTCAGATATTGGAGAATATGCTACAGGCTTGTGTGATTGAGTTTGAAGGTAGTTGGTATACACACTTGCCTTTGATTGAGTTTGCTTATAACAATAGCTACCAATAAAGCATTGGAATGCCTCCATATAAAGCTTTGTATGGCAGGAAGTACAGAACTCCCCTATGTTGGGATGAAGTAGGTGAAAGGAAGATGATTGGGCCAAAAATTGTTCAGCAGACAGAGGAAAAGATCATATTGATCAGAGATAGACTCAAGGCTGCATCAGACAATCAGAAGTCCTGCGTTGGTCTAAAGAGAAGAGATATTGAATATGCAGTGGGTGATAAGGTATTCCTCAAAGTTTCTCCTTGGAAGAGGATTATGAGATTTAGCAGAAAGGGGAAACTGAGTCCTCATTTCATCGGACCATATGAGATTCTGGAAAGAGTGGGTCCTTTGGCATATCAGTTGGCATTAACTCCGGAGTTAACAAGGATACACAGTGTCTTTCATGTGTCCATGTTAAGGAGGTACAGATCTGACCCATCTCATGTACTATCAGTTGAAGAGATTGAGGTAAATCTAGACCTCTCATATGATGAAGAACCCATAGAAATTATGGCATATGAGGTGAAGCAGCTGAGGAACAAACAGATACACCTGGTTAAAGTGCTGTGGAACCATCATTCATGCCAGGAAGCTACTTGGGAACGTGAAGAGGATATGAGGAGACAACACCCACAGCTGTTCAGAGACTAATGCCAGGTAAAATTTCAACACGAAATTTATTTTAAGGGGGGGAGAATTGTAACACCCCTAAGTTTGGTAGTGCGTTCTACTGTTCCAGTGACCAGTGTTATCCGGACAGCTAGGATGCCTTGAACTACACTTCGGTATGAGTGAGGAGACACAAAATAATGAAATACAAGAAAAGAAAATATAAGAAAAATAAAGGAAAAATAATAGCAAAGAAATAACCAAGTTGAGCGAGCCGAGAACCCTAGCGATGGGTGACCGCACCAGGAAGTCACGGCGTGGACCGTTAACTAGCCCTGGACTGTGGGGAACCTTGAAAAATATTTTCAGGACTTAAATAAATGTCTATTGAAGTATAAATGCCATTAGAAATATAAAAAAAAAATTAATTAATTAGTACAAAGAAAAGTGAGAAATTGAAAAACGGACAAAACCCGGTGTTACCGAAAAATTGGGAATGCAACCCGAACAGGGGCATTGTGGTCACTTGACACACCGAGTTGTCTTTTGACCTAAATTTTCATTAAAAATACATGATATTACACTTGGAAAATATAATGAAAAATTAAATTAGTGGTACAAAATGTAAATAGCAAAAATGGAGAGTTAAATGTGTGAAAATGAAAGTTAAGATTAAACTAATATTAGATTAAGCTTAGTGCTCCACTCACCCATCAAAGTGGACCACTAACTCACCATTTGGACATTAGATTCAACTTCATCTTCAAGCTCCCAAACTCAGCCGAAAATGGTGAAAAGAAGTCCACCATTGCCTTCCACCTTGAATGCTCCATGCATGTGAGATTCAAGCTTCTTTCCTTCCGCTTTCCTTCATTAAAAGTTATCCATACAACTTGGGTAGTAGATAGGCAACAAGAAGACCAAGTTTTGGAGAGATTTTGAAGAGTTTCCAAAGTGGTAAGTTTGTGTTTTTGATTATTACTTCATTAAAGTTTGTAAGGATGTTATGGGTACTTGAAACATGGAGAGATTTTTGAGGTTTGATGCTTAAAGGGAGATGTGTATTTTTGGCAGCAATGGAAACTCCTTGAGGACAGTTTATTCTTGCTTTTAAATGGTAGATTAAAGGGTTGATTAAATGTTTATGTGTGTAGGAATTAATTTGGGTGATGTATACTTAGTATATGTGAATGTGTATTTGAATTTGGAAGCTTGGAAATTAATGGAGTGTAATGTATGAATCGGCAGCTTGGTTTGGTGAACCATAAAGATGTTATTTCATGTTTGGTTTATGGAATATTAATGTTGAATTGTGGTAGTTGTTATGGCAGCTTGGGTATATGTATGATGGTGTGAGGTTGGACATGTAAATGAGCTAGGTTAGGTGATTGAATTGTTGTAATTTGAGCTTGAAAAATTCTGTACTAAATGGTGCATATTGAGAGTGAGTGTAAGCTGCTAAAATGACCAATAATATGTTGTGAATTGTGTTTAGGTTATGGTACAAACCAGAATTGGTATGAATGTGTAGTTTGGTAAGTGTTAAAAGTGTCCTTTGAAGAGTAATGAACAAAATGCAATAAGGCAGTTTATGTTTTAGACCTAGAACCTTAAGTTTGTGGCTCCAATTGGTATGAGACTAATTGGAGGTGAAACTAGGCACAAAATGTGCCAACTTTCATGAAGGAAGCTTACCAAAATTCTGCTTGTAAGGTAACTTGAAAAGTGACCAAATCCGGATTAGTGCAATTAAGGCCTGAAAATTTATCATTTGGGCAGTAGTTAGTGTTTTGGCCAT
This sequence comes from Hevea brasiliensis, assembly GCF_030052815.1. Classification (NCBI taxonomy): domain Eukaryota; kingdom Viridiplantae; phylum Streptophyta; class Magnoliopsida; order Malpighiales; family Euphorbiaceae; genus Hevea; species Hevea brasiliensis. Next base: position 40,118,204 of record NC_079499.1, on the reverse strand, counting down.
AACTCACTCAAAACAGGTCCAATTGACTTGCAATTTTGACCATGAATATTTGAGACATATATCTACAAGTATTATGAAGACACCAAAGCCCAGAAATGACCATAGGCAAGTCAAAAAGCTTGCACAAATTCGGGTCCAAAAACTGGCCGAACCTAAAATGACCTAAAGTGACCAATTTTGATGCATTTTGACCAGCAATAGTAAAATGACCATAACTTGGTCTACATAACTCAAAATGACCTGAAATTTTGTCCCGCGTGCAATAAGACATAGATCTATAAGTTTGTAGTTTTGACCGAAACCCGAAAACCGAGGGAACTAGGTCGTCCGGCTAGGTCAAACTAGTATCCTGGAATCCAGCAAATTGTAATAAAATGCAAAATACATGGAAATGAATTGGGTAACATGTACCAACCCTAAAAGGCTACAAATGTGACATATTAGTAACATTAAAACCTAATTTACCTAGAATGCATCGAGGGTCGACATATTAGGTTGACTAAGCAAAGAATAGAATTCAGTGAATTAATTATCAAACATTAACATTAGAAACAATTTAAATGAGTACTGAAACACTTCAAGTTGTGTGTTTCAGTTAGCAAAGACTCAGGGGAGAGGAAGGAAACACTGAGTCAGAGCCAAGAGACAGTTATCAGAGGTTTTTGCACAACTAGTTTTTAACTGATTTTGTTTTGAATATTTCATATGATTAAATGACATATTTTTCTCATGTATTATGTTTAACAAGCATTGGATTTAATTCAATGATTATTGAAATTGTTATAGTATGTATGAATTTAGCTTTGTGAAATGGTATTTTCACAAGTATTAAGCATTGTTATGGATTGAATAAATTATATTTTTGAAAATTGTGATAGAACATGTTTTGAATTGTGATGGTAATTTTCATGGAAAAATGCAAATTTATGATTTGAATTGTGATGAGCATAAAAATTATTGGATATTGGAATTGAATTTGAATTGAATTATATTGTGATTTATGCTCACTAAAAGGATTGTCATATTGTTTTATATCTCACTATAGATGCTTGACTAGGTTATTACCCGTCTCTCTCATTTGTTGAGAAGACAATGGAGTTAGTTGTGTTTTGATTACCATGGTACGTGCACAGGCTTAGATTTTCCTTTGATTTGAGGTTAGATCTAAGTTTTTTTATCGTTATGGCCCTTGCGGAAGATTCATTATTGTGATGTGTACTGTGCATGATGATTCAACCTCCCCGACCATAGGGAGTTAGAATATGATTCGACCTCCCCGACTATAGGGAGTTAGAATCACTTTGAATATGGCCATTTCGGATTAGTCTTGCATAGTTAGTGAGATAAAGAATGATTTTTGAGATACAACATGATTTTTGAGATACAACATGGTTTTTGAGACACCGAATGTTTTTGAATAGTAAAGAAGCGTGGTTTTTGAGATACAATATGGTTTTTGAGACACCGAATTTTTTAAATAGTAAAGAATTGTGATTTCAGTTATGATTTATGTATAATTGATTTTGTTGGAGCTACCTTAAATGGTTAGTCATGATTTGATAAATTGAATTTCGTGATCAAAGTCATTTCATACAAATGATTTACATTATTGGCAATGAATATTTTGAGTTTTGGAATTTGATGAGTATTCAGATTTCCAAATTATTTGCTGTAAATTTTGTCAATGTATATTATACTATGTTTTAAATTATAGTTGTGCACCACTAAGTTCACCACTCAGTGATAGCTTTGTATGCTATCGCAGGTAAGAAGAGCATAGAGCAGTGAGTAAGTTTCTTTGAAAACACATTCAAATCAGCTCCAGGTATATCATAGGTATACCCATGAACATAAGTTTTGATGTATGCATGTAATAATATGTATGTAAATTATTTGAGCAGTTGTACAAAAACTCTTGTCAAATATTTTGGTATGTAATTAAATGTAAATTATTGTAAATGTAAATTTGAGATTTCATTTATCTGAATAGTTTTGTAATATTAATTTTGAGTCTTGTAATCAATGAAATGTTTCTTTTATGAGGAGATTGATTTGATTATTAAGATTTGAATTATGAGTTCAAATGAAGTTATTGAAGTTGTATTTGAGAAAACATATTGGGAGTGTGTTCTTTGCAGGTTTTGAAGAACTCTTTTCTCAAAATACAACTGGCACTTTGCAGAATTTTGAAAAAAATTTTATAACATCAGATTTTAATCGATGATTTAAATTTCATGAAAATTGTTTTAAAATCCCTTATAGTATATTTAATGGATTATCGGTAGGCGAAGTACGGTAATTCATTAGGTGTACTACGGGATCATGTTACATCTTACAGGGGAGTAGGGTGTGACATGAGAGGAATTATCCAACACATGATTTGGAGCTTACAGCTAGTGTGTTTGCTTTTAAGATCTAGAGACACTATTTGTATGGGGAAAAGTGTTACATCTACACAGATCATAAGAGTTTGAAATATCTGGGCACTCAGAAGGAGTTGAATTTGAGACAGAGGAGATGGTTAGACTTGATAAAAGACTATGATTGTCTGATAGATTATCAGCCAGGGAAAGCTAATGTTGTGGTTGATGCCTTAAGTCGCCAGACTATGGCAAGTCTACGGGTTACTCCTTTGTCTATGGTATATGAGTTGAGATCATTACATACCAGCTTAGAGATTAATGATGAGGGGCAGACAGTAATTGCATGGCATGTACAGCTAGTGTTGATTGATCAGATCAGAATGGCTATTCAGAATGATCAGAAGTATTAGAAGCTGATGGAAGAAGTCAGACAGGGTAAGAAATTAGAATTATCAATAAGAGATGACAGTCTACTGCTACACCAGGGCAGAATGTGTGTTCCTAATGATGTTGATTTGAGAAAGATCATTTTGAAGAAAGCACATGAGTCTCGTTTTGCCATGCACCCTGGTGGCACAAAAATGTATAGAGGGCTAAAGGAACATTACTGGTGGATGGGTATGAAAAGAGATGTAGCAAAATTTGTTTCCAAATGCCTAACTTGTCAACAAGTGAAGGCAGAGCATCAAGTACCAGCTGGGTTGTTACATCCACTACCAGTACCAGAATGGAAATGGGAGAGAATAACAATGGATTTTATAATGGGACTTCCGAGAACACAGAAAAGTCATGATGCAGTTTGGGTCATTATTGACAGACTGACCAAGTCTGCTCACTTTCTGCCAGTTCGGATGGACTACAATTTAGAAAGATTGGCCAAATTGTACATTGATGAGATAGTAAGACTGCATGGAGTGCCAGTATTCATTGTATCTGACAGAGATCCTAGGTTCACTTCTAGATTCTGGGGTAGTCTTCAGAGAGCACTAGGAACTATATGGAACTTCAGTATGACATTCCACGCACAGATAGATGGCCAGTCTGAGAGGGTAATTCAGATCTTGAAGGACATGCTGCGGGCTTGTGTGATTGAATTTGAGGGCAGTTGGGACATACACTTGCCTTTGATTGTGTTCGCTTACAACAATAGCTACCAATCAAGCATTGGAATGCCTCCATATGAAGCTTTGATGGCAGAAAAAGTAGAACCCCGTTGTGTTGGGATGAAGTAGGTGAAAGGAAGATGATTGGGCCCAAAATTGTTCAGCAAACTGAAGAGAATATCAGATTGATCAGAGATCGACTTAAGACTGCATCAGATCATCAGAAGTCCTATATTGATATGAATAGAAGGGATATTGAGTATGCAGTGGGTGAAAAAGTATTCCTTAAGGTTTCCCCTTGGAAGAGGAATATGAGATTTGGCAGAAAGGGGAAACTGAGTCCTCGTTTCATTGGGCCATATGAGGTTCTAGAGAGAGTGGGTCTTTTGGCATATCGTTTGGTACTACCTCCAGAGTTAGAAAAGATACATAATGTCTTCCATGTGTCCATGTTGATGAGGTATTGATCAGACCCATCTAATGTGCTACTAGTAGAAGAGATTGAGGTGAATCCATACCTCACATATGAGGAATAACCCATAGAGATTCTGGCTTATGAGGTGAAGCAGCTACGGAACAAGCAGATACCATTAGTGAAAGTGTTGTGGAACCATCATACGGGCCAAGAAGTTACTTGGGAACGAGAGGAGGATATGAGGAGATAGCACCCATAGCTATTCAGAAATTGATACTAGGTAAAATTTCGAGATGAAATTTATTTTAGAGGGGGGGGGGGGAATTATAACACCCCTATTTGTATAGCCCTGTATATTTCACTATTCCGGTGATCGGTGTCGGTTCGAATAATTAAGGGGATTAGAACCACATATAAGACAACTAGATAAGCCCTAAACACAAATAACTAGTAATTGTCAATTAGATAAGTATAAATAAGAAAAACAGAACATATGAGGTTAAATGAGCCAAAAGTCACAGCAATGGGTGACCTTCTCGGGGAGGACTGCGAGGTCAATTTAAACTCGAATTTTGAACCGTAAAATGTGACACCGCGGTCCCTAGAACTATTGCAAACATAGTGGAAAAGAGAAAATCACAAAAAAGAATTGTTAAGCAGGTCAAATAATTAGGTCAGGGATCCAGAAGAAATATTGAATTATTTACAAACCGGATCGAATCGACGAGGGGCAATTTGGTCAATTCACCTCTAGAGCTGACTCTTAACCTAACTGCCAAATAAAATCGGAGAAAAGAAAATTTTGGGATCAAGAAATGAATTAAAGAACTAAAGAAAAATAAATGAAAAAAAAGGAAAAAGAAAAAGTTAAAAAAGAGAAAAAGTTTATTAAATCATGCATGACATCATGCATGATGCAATAAATTTAATAATTAAAAATTTGAAATTTTTGGATAATTGTGAATTAAATTAGACTAAAAACACATAAAAGAAAAAAAATAATAAACTCATTCTTCCTCTTCTTGCCGTCAACCTCACCCTTCTCTCTCTCTCTCTCATAAAAATAAAGCTTCATTAGAGCATAAACCAAAGTGCCATAAACCCTAAATCCTAGCATAGAAATTCTACTTTCCATTATTAAATCTTGTATTAAGAACTTGATAAGGAGCTTGATAACAAAAAGAAAAAGAAAGGAAGAAGTTTTGAAGAGTGAAAAATTCTGCTCACTTAAGGTTGGTGTTCTTCCTTCATTTTCTTTTTGAATTTATGTTTAAGTAGCTAAGTTACACTTAGAATTAACAAATAAGTGAATAAAATCAAGCATGGTGGACTAAATAGAAATTTGGCCAGCTAAAGTTTAGGTTTTGAGGATGGATAATTTTGATACAAATTATGAATTAGTTAAGTGTGAATGAGTGTATAAATACTAAATACGCATTTAGAATTCAACAAATGAGCTAAACATGGAAGTTAGGGTTTTAGACCTAGGGTTTGGGAGACAAAATTTTGAGAATTGGTCAAATGGTGTGTTTGACCTTGTTTGAACTGAAAAATGGTCATGTATGACCAATTATGGTGTGTTGGAAGTGTTGGAACCAAATGGAAATTCGGATTGGTTATGGACATTCTGCAGGCAGTATGACCAAGGTCTTTTTCAAGGACCAAAACTAAAAATTTACCAACCCAATTGGTGTGAGGCCAATTGGGAATGAAACTAAACACAAAATGGCACATTTTTCATTTAATCATGCACAAAAAGTGACCATAGCATAGTGAACAAATTGACCAAATCCGGAATTGGGTGTTCTGCCCTATACAAAAATGACCAAATAAATAGTGTTTGTTCATTTGGCCATAACATGGGTTAGGCAATCTAAATGACCTGAAATTTTTTCAGTACAAAGCTGAGATATAGACCTACAACTTCTATGAAGAACACAAGTCCAAATTGTGCCCTTAACCAAGTCATTTAGCCACCCAAATTTGGTGACCTAAAACTGCCAGAACCAAGTTGGTGCCTAGAAAATCTGGGTTAGGCCAATCCAGCCAGCCATATTCAAATGGCTAGAACTTGAGCTACAAAAACTCCAATTGGAGTGATTCAAAAAGGAGAATAAAGTTAAGACAATGAGGAACAATTTCTATGAAGAAAACTTAGCCAAATTCTAACAACAACATGACCAATGGAACAGTGTAAAATAGGACACCAAAACTGAAAATTTACAATTTTGCCTAACGGACTTAAAATTTGAGAAAACAATCAAAACCAACAAGTTAGATAACTAAAATGTGGTATGTGGGTGAAATTAGAATCCCCATGCCTATTAAGCATTAGAAAGTCAACAGATTGACTTAAATAGTATCATGAATAGTAACCCCGAAATAAAAATTTCAAAGAGCGTCAAATTAAGCATAATAAAGTCAGATTTGAAATTATTTTTGGACTTATGATAATTTATGGTACTGAAACACTATAAAACTGTGTGTTTCAGTAGAAAAGAATACCAGAAAAAAACTCGAGGCGTCGAGTCAAGGCCATGAGATGACTCGTATAAGGTTTGTGCACAACATAGAATTTTTGTAAATTTTCTCCTGTACATTGTTTTGAATGAATTGAGATATGAAATTGTGACACAATTGAATTGATAATTTATTATGCTTTTGATTTAAATTATTGAAAGATTAATTATTTGTGTTTGAAATGGCAATAAATGTTTAATAAATTGTTAAGATAGTTTTGAAACCACAGTGTCATGACCATATATTTGAATACCTTACTAGCATGACTAGTGGGGGAAATCAGTTTCGAATTTTGATTCCTTCTCTGGCTGAAGTGTTGAGGTGTGTGCTAGTAGAAGAAGAAAAAGAATGGGTTCCCATATATTTGAGCTAGCTAGACTTGTGATGTGACTTCTCCTTAGCCTTTGGCTATTGAGATGATATTTGTTTCGAATTGCATGATATAACTGTGTGTTTTTATGAAATTTGTTTTGAGACTTTCAAAATGAAATTGTTTAGATTAAATGCATATAAATCATGTTTTGTATTTATTTCTCATATTCAGTTAATTTTTGAATAAGTACGATTTAAATTCTGCATAAATGTTATTTTAGTATATTGTGCACCACTGAGTCATAGTACTCAGCGATGGCTGTTATTGCTGTCACAGATATGGAGACTAGAGGAGCAGCAGAGTGAGCTGCTAAGGATTGTGGAGCTACCTTTCCTGAAGTTTTATCAGGTATATTTTATACCCTCATTGTAATAATTATTTTGGATGTATGCAAATGTATGTACATTTAGAAAATGGTCATGAGCAGTTGTATAAAACTTGTAAAAAATTTAGTTTGGATTTTTCCTAATGTAAATTTTGGAATAATGTATGTAAATTGTTTTATCTTTAATGAAATATGAATGGAAGTATTTTGTTTTAATTTGAATGAAATTACTTAGTAGTATTTTTTATGATGTTGAATATTGGAATTTGAGAAACGATGTTGAAATTGGTTGGGATGGATGTTGAATTGATGAAGTTGATGAGATAAATCATTTGAAGTGCTTTTTATAGGTATTTGAAGAACTATTTTCTCAAAATACAGATGGCACTTTGCCGAAATTTTTATAAAATTTGCAGAAAAATAAAATGAGACAAAAATCTTAACTAGTTTTCAAACTCTAATTAAATGTTTTAATACCTATTAGAAAATGCTCTTCACTTATAAAAGTAAGAAAATTGTTATAAAATCTCTTATAGGGTACTTAATGAGTTATCGGTAGGTGAAGTTCGATAGTTTATTAGGTATTCTACAGAATCATGTTATGCCTTACAGAGGAGTAAGGTATGACATGTTTTAGTGGTATCAGAGCCAATTTTTAAAGTATGTTTTCACTTGTGAATTTGTGTCTTTTCTTTTTTAAGTACAACTGCTTAATGTCCTTATTTGTTACATACATAAAAGCAATGAAATGTGACTAAGTTGAATGAGCCAAAAACCGTAGCGATGGGTGACCGCACCAGGAAGTTGCGGCGTGGATCGTTGACTAGCCCTGGATCGAGGAGAACCCTAAAAAATATTTTAAGACTTAAATAAACATCTATTGAAGTATAAATGATATTGGAAATGTTAATTAATTAATTAGTACAAAGAAAAACGAGAAATCGAGAAACCGATAAAAATCAGTGTTACCGAAAAATCGAGAATACAACCCGAATGAGGGTATTTTGGTCAATTGACACCCCGAGTTGCCTTTTGACCTAAATGTCCATTAAAAATAAATGATATTAAACTTTAAAAATTTCATAAAAAAATTAAATTGTGGTACATTATATTAATAGTGAAAGAATGGTGGTAAATTTGCAATTTAGGAAACTTTGGATAATTAATTATTTAATCCAAGTTAGTGCTCCACTAACTCATAATTTGGGACACCTTTATAAGCCTTTGAGACAGCAGAATAGTCATCTTCAACCTTGAGAAAAAATCAGCCGAAAGCCTCCATTGAAGAACCACCATGGCCAAATTGAAGAAACCTCCATACACCCATGATTTACACCTCTTTTCCATTTGGTTTCTTCATTAAAGCTTGCACACACACCTTGGGCAGCATATTGGGAGCAAGAAAGGAGAATTTTGGTGAAGTTTTGAGAAAACACACAAGAGGTAAGTGTCCATTTTCTTCTCTTGCTTAATTAAAACTTGTGTTGAGGTTGTGGGTACTATTTTGGTTGAAAAATTGAAAGAATTACGTGAGTAATTGTTGGGTGTAACTTTTGGCAGCCATGGAAAGGAAAGGTGAGCAGATTATTCTCACTTGTGATTTATGTAATTGATGATGTTTAATGGTAATTAAGTTTGATTAAAGAAATTTGATGTATTGGTTAGTTAATTCCATGTGTTTATGTATTTGAGCAATTGAAATTAAGTGTTTGAAAGGGAAATTCAATACCCAAGCAAACTCCCATTTTTGGGCAGCCCTTAAACTCATGAAATTATGTATGATATCATGAAACTTATTGATGAATTCTAGTGGTGATGATATAGGGGCAGTTTGTATAATTGATGATGGAAGTTATAGGTAATGGTTAGGAGTGTTATGTGTATATGTTGTTTAGAATTTGATATTGTCAATTGGAAGTGTAATTGGTGCATTGTAAATTGGTTATATTCTGCCTAAAGTGACTATAATGTAAAGTGATGAATGGTTGTGGTATGATACAAATGCAAATTAGGTTTCGAAAGTGAAGTATAGTTAGTTGAATGTATGATTGGTTGATGCTCTAAAAATGTGTTAAGGGCAGTATGTGTTTTAGGCTATAAATGGAATTGTGTGACTCCAATTGGTATGAGGCCAATTGGAGGTGAAACTAGGCACAAAATGTGCCAACTTTCATGTTGAAAGTCTACCTAAATTCTGTACAAAAAGTGACATGAGAATTGACCAAATTCGGATTAGTGACTTTGCAAACCTGAAAATTGACTATTTGAACAGCGGTCAGTATTTTGGTTATCACTCACTCAAAACAGGTCCAAATAACCTGAAATTTATACCATGGAAAGCTTAGACATAGAGCTACAACTCTTATGAAGACACCAAAACCCATAAATCATCATAAGCAAGTCAAAATGCTTGCACAATTTCGGGTATAAAAACTGCCAGAATCGGAAATGACCTAAAAATGACTTAAGTTTGCCATTTTAGTGCAATCTGTCTAGCATTAGTAAAATGACCATAACTTGGTCTAGTAAACTCCAAATGACCTAAAATTTGTGGCAAAAGTTCACTAAGACATAGACCTACAAGTTTGTAATTCGGACCAGAACCCAGAAACAGAGGGAACTAGGTCAAAATAGCATACCAAAATCTGATAAATTGTATTAAAATGCAATACACTTGAAAATGAAATTGGTAACATATACTAACACTAAAGGACTATAAAATGTGATATATTGGTAACATTAAAATTTATTCCCCTAGAGTGCATCAAAGGTTAACATTATAAGTTGACTAATGAAAGCAATAGTATTAAATAAATTTAATTATTGAACCTTATTATTAGAAACAATTTAACTGAGCACTGAAACACTTTAAATTGTGTGTTTCAGTTAGCAAAGACTCAGGGAAGGGGAAAGAAACACTGAGTCAAGGCCAAGAGGCTACTCATCAGAGGTTTGTGTACAACAGTTATTTCTTTTGAATTTTCAATTGAAATAAATTATGACAATTTATATGTTATTGCTTAAATTTTCAAAAATTTGTTTGAATGAAATTTGATGGATACTTATTGCTTGAAAAATATTGCAAATGGTTTGAAACCACAGCTATCATGTATATTGATTGAATTCCTCACTAGCTTGTCTAGTGGGACGAATTGGCTTTGAATTCCCTCTCTGGCTGAAGTTTTGAGGTGTGTGTCAGTTGAGGACAAATAGGATGAGTACTCATATAATTGCTATGTAACACCCCTATTTGTATAGCCTGGTATATTTCACTGTTCCGATGACCGGTTTCGGTTCGGACAATTAAGGGGATTAGAACCACATCTAAGACAATTAGAGAAGCCATAAACACAAATAATTAGTAATGTTCAATTAGTTAAGTATAAATAAGAAAAACAGAACATAAGAAGTTAAACGAGCTGAGAGTCACAGCGATGGGTGACCTTCTAGGGAAGGATTGCGAAGTCAGTTTAAACTCAAATTTAGAACCGTAAAATGTGACGCCGCGATCCTTAGAACCATTACGAACACTGTGGAAAAAAGAAAATTACGAAAAAGAATTGTTAAGTCAGTCAAATAATTAGGTTAGGGAGCCAGAAGAAATATTGGATTATTTGCAAATCGGGTCGAACCGGCGAGGGGCAATTTGGTCAATTGACCCCGAGAGCTGACTCTTGACCTAACTGTCAAATAAAATCGGAGAAAAGAAAATTTCAGAATTGAGAATTAAATTAAAGAATTAATATAAAAAAAGAAAGAGAATGAAAATGTTAAAAAGGTGATGACATCATGCATGATATCATGCATGATGCCATAAAAATAAGAAATTGTGAATTTAATTAATTACATTTTTGGTCTTCCTAAAGACATAAAAATAAAAGGAAAAGAAAAAAAAATCATTGTCTTCCTTATCCCAAACCAGCCGCCCCACCTCTCTCTCTTAGTTCTCTCTCTCAAATCTCCATTAAAGCTCCAAAACTAAGCTTCATACACCTTCAATTCCACCATAAAAACCTTACTCTGCAACATTAAATCTTGTAGTTAGACCTAGATAAGGAGCTTGACAAAAAAAAAAAAAAAAAAGAAAGGAAGAAGTTTTGAAGAAAAAGAAATTCTGCTTAAAAGGTTAGTAATCAAATTTGACAATTTGAGTTTAATTCTTACATTTCTAACTTATTGAGCTTGTGAATAAACTTAAAATGGAAAGAAAATTTATTGAGGGACCAAATTGAAATTCAGCCAGCATAAAGGGAAAGGTGATTTGCATGATTTGAATGGGTTTAGGAACTTTAGTTAGTTGAATGGTTAGGATTAAAAGCTTTGAAGGTAGTTAAATGCATGAGGTTGGTGAATTAGGGTTTTGAACATTAGGGTTTAGAGACAAAAAATGTGAGGAAGTGGTAAATGGTGTCTTTGACCTAATGTGAAGTGAAAAATGGTCATTTGTGACCTAATAAAGTGTGTTAGAAGTGTTGGAATTAAAGACAAATTCGGAGGGAGTGTGGTCATGCTTTCCTTTGAAGGATCAAAAATGAAATTTTACAAGTTCAATTGGCATGGGACCAATTGGGAATGAAAATAGACACTAAATGACACAATTTTCATTTAGGAAGCATGCCCAAAAAGTGACTAAAACCTAGTGAACAAATTGAGCAAAGTTAGAAAATTGTAGGCTGCCCTGTACAAACTGACCATCTGTTCATTTGGTCATAACTTGAGCTAGGCAGGTCAAAATGACCTGAAATTTTGCCAGTGGTTAGATGAGATATAGATCTTAAAACTTTCATGAAGAACACCAACCCAAATTACACCATTAACCCAATCAAATCACTGAGCAAAGTTGAATCACTGAATCTGCAGGACTGCAGATTTACCATATGAACAGTAAAGTTTTAATGGTTGTGTATTAATGCAAGATCAAAATGCCATTGCCTATGCATCACACCAACTAAAACCACATGAGAGGAATTATCTAACACATGATTTGGAGCTTGCAGCTATTGTGTTTGCTCTTAAGATCTGGAGACATTATTTGTGTGGGGAAAAGTGTTACATTTACACAGATCATAAAAGTTTGAAGTATTTGGGCACACAGAAAGAGCTAAATTTAAGACAGAGGAGATGGTTAGAGTTGATAAAAGACTATGATTGTCTAATAGACTATCAGCCAGGGAAAGCTAATGTTGTGGCTAACGCCATAAGTCGTAAGACTATGGCGAGTCTATGGGTTACTCCTTTGTCCATGGTGCATGAGTTGAGATCATTACATGCTAGCTTAGAGATTAATGATGATGGGCAAACAGCAGTTGCATGGCATGTACAACCAGTGTTGATTGATCATATTAGAATGGCTGCTCAGAATGATCAGAAGTATCAGAAGCTGATGGAAGAAGTCTGACAGGGCAAGAAACCAAAATTCTCAATCAGAGATGATGGTCTACTGCTACACCAGGGCAGAATGTGTGTTCCTAATGATGTTGATTTGAGGCAGATCATTTTGAAGGAAGCACATGAGTCTCCTTTTGCCATGCACCCTGGTAGCACAAAAATGTATAAAGGACTAAAGGAGTATTACTGGTGGATGGGTATGAAAAGAGATGTGGCAGAATTTATTTCTAAATGCCTAACTTGTCAACAAGTGAAGGCAGAGCATCAAGTACCCGCTGGGTTGTTACATCCACTACCAGTACCAGAGTGGAAATGGGAAAGATTAACAATGGATTTTGTGATGGGACTTTCGAGGACACAGAAGAGTCATGATGCAGTATGGGTCATTATTGACAGACTAACCAAGTCTGCTCATTTTCTGCCAGTCCGGATGGATTACAGTTTAGAAAGATTGGCCAAGTTGTACATTGATGAGATTGTGAGACTACATGGAGTGCCAGTGTCCATCGTATCAGACAGAGATCCTAGGTTCACTTCTAGATTCTGGGGTAGTCTTCAGAGAGCCCTAGAATCTAGATTGAACTTTAGTACTGCATTCCACCCACAGACAGATGGCCAGTCTGAGAGGGTAATTCAGATCTTGGAGGACATGCTACGGGCTTGTGTGATTGAATTTGAGGGCAGTTGGGACACACACTTGCCTTTGATTGAGTTTGCTTATAACAACAACTATCAATTAAGCATTGGGATGCCTCCATATGAAGCTTTGTATGGCAGAAAATGTAGAACCCCGTTGTGTTGGGATGATGTGGGTGAAAGAAAGATGATTGGACCCGAAATTGTTCAACAAACTGAGGAAAAGATCAGAGTGATCAGAGATCGACTTAAGACTGCATCAGACCTTCATAAGTCCTACATTGATCTTCAGAGAAGGGATATTGAGTATGCAGTGGGTGAGAAAGTATTCCTCAAGGTTTCTCCTTAGAAGAGAATTATGAGATTCGACAGAAAGGGGAAACTGAGTCCTCATTTCATTGGGCCATATGAGGTCCTGGAAAGAGTGGGTCCTTTGGCATATCGTTTGGCACTACCTCCAGAGTTGGAGAAGATATATAATGTCTTCCATGTGTCTATGTTGACGAGGTATCGATCAGACCCATCTCATGTACTACCAGTAGAGGAAATTGAAGTGAATCCAGACCTCACCTATAAAGAAGAACCCATAGAGATTCTGGCTTATGAGGTGAAGCAGCTACGGAACAAGCAGATACCATTGGTAAAAGTGCTGTGGAACCATCATTCGGGCAAGGAGGGTACTTGGGAACGAGAGGAGGACATGAGAAGACAGCATCCACAGCTATTCAGAGATTAATACCAGGTAAAATTTCGAGACGAAATTTATTTAAGCGGTGAGAATTGTAACACCCCTATTTGTATAGCCTGGTATATTTCACTGTTCCAGTGACCGGTGTCGTTCAGGACAATTAAGGGGATTAGAACCACATCTAAGACAACTAGAGAAGCCATAAACACAAATAATTAATAATGTTCAATAAGTTAAGTATAAATAAGAAAAACAGAACATAAGAAGTTAAACGAGCCGAGAGTCACAGCGATGGGTGACCTTCTCGGGAAGGATTGCAAAGTCGTTTTAAACTCAAATTTTAGAAGCATAAAATATGATGCCGCGGTCCTTAGAACCATTACGAACACAGTGGAAAAGAGAAAATCATGAAAAAAGAATTGTTAAGTCAGTCAAATAATTAGGTCAGGGAGCCAGAAGAAATATTAGATTATTTGCAAATCGGGTCGAACTGGCGAAGGGCAATTTGGTCAATTGACCCCGAGAACTGACTCTTGACCTAACTGTCAAATAAAATTAGAGAAAAGAAAATTTTAGAATCGAGAATTAAATTAGAGAATTAATAGAAAAAAAAGAAAGAAAATGAAAATGTTAAAAAAGTGATGACATCATTCATGATATCATGCATGATGCCATAAAAATAAGAAATTGTGAATTTAATTAATTAGATTTTTGGTCTTCTTAAAGACAAAAACAAAAAGGAAAAGAAAAAAGAATCATTGTCTTCCTTATCCCAAACCAGCCGCCCCACCTCTCTCTTTTAGTTCTCTCTCTCAAATCTCCATTGAAGCTCCAAAACTAAGCTTCATAAACCTTCAATTCCATCCTGGAAACCTTACTCTTCAACATTAAATCTTGTAGTTAGACCTAGATAAGGAGCTTGACAATAAAAAAAAAAAAAAAAGAAAGGAAGAAGTTTTGAAGAAAAAGAAATTCTAAATGAAAGGTTAGTAATCAAATTTGATAATTTGAGTTTAATTCTTACATTTCTAACTTATTGAGCTTGTGAATAAACTTAAAATGGAAAGAAAATTTATTGAGGGACCAAACTGAAATTCAGCCAGCATAAAGGGAAAGGTGATATGCATGATTTGAATGGGTTTAGGAACTTTAGTTAGTTGAATGGTTAGGATTAAAAGCTCTGAAGGTAGTTAAATGCATGAGGTTGGTAAATTAGGGTTTTGAACATTAGGGTTTAGAGACAAAAAATGTGAGGAAGTGGTAAATAGTGTCTTTGACCTAATGTGATGTGAAAAATGGTCATTTGTGACCTAATTAAGTGTGTTAGAAGTGTTGGAATTAAAGACAAATTTAGAAGGAGTGTGCAGCATGACCAAATTTCCTTTGAAGGACCAAAAATGAAATTTTATAAGTTCAATTGGTATGGGACCAATTTGGAATGAAAACAGACACTAAATGACACAATTTTCATTTAGGAAACATGCCCAAAAAGTGACTAAAACCTAGTGAACAAATTGACCAAAGTTAGAAAATTGTAGGCTGCTCTGTACAAATTGACCAAATGAATAGTGTTTGTTCATTTGGTCATAACTTGAGCTAGGCAGATCAAAATGACCTGAAATTTTACCAGTGGTTATATAAGATATAGACCTAAAACTTTCATGAAGAACTCCAACCTAAATTATGCCATTAACCTAATCAAATCACTGAGCAAAATTGAATCACTGAATCTGCAGGATTGTAGATTTACCATATGAATAGTAAAGTTTCAACGGCTATAACTCTCTCTAGAAAACTCCAATTTAAGCGATTCTTGAACCGATGGAAACCTAAGACATAGTAGAACATTTCATATGAAGAAAATTAGACCAAATTATGGACTTAACTTGATCAAATTACTGAATGAAGTTGGATCAATAAATCTGCCAGAACTAAAATCTGCAGCATGAACAGTAACTGTATGTTGGACATAACTTGAGCTAAAAAACTGCAAATGGAGTGATTCAAAAAGGAAAATAAACTTAAGACAATAGGGAACATTTTATATGAAGAAAGTTTTGACAAATTCCAACAGAAAGATGACCAGTGGAACAGTGCAACTTGGGACATCAAAACTGAAAATTTGGCAATTTTGCCTAAAAGACCTAAGTTTTGAGAAAATGACCAAAACCAACAAGTTTAGTGACCAAAATGTGATATGTGGGTGAAGTTGGAATTTTCATACCTATTAAGCCTTAGAAAGTCAACAATTTGACTTGAATAGTATAGTGAATAGTAACAAAAAACATAAAATTTCAAGAACGTCGAGTTTAACACGTTAGAGTTAGGTAAAAGTGAAGTTAAATTTATTTTTGGATTTATGCTAAGTTATGCTACTGAAACACTGTAAAATTGTGTGTTTCAATTGAAAAGATTACCGGGAAAAAACTCGAGGAACCGAGTTAAGGCCAAGAGGCGACTCGCTTGAGGTTTGCGCACAACATCACTATGCTTTAAAATTCATTGATTAAGTGAATGAAATATGCATTTTACTTTTGCTTTGAATTATTGAAAGTATTGTGACCTTATTTATGATGTTTTGATTTAAATTGTGAAAGTTACTGTGTATATTTGAAACGACAATGTTTAGCAAATTGTTAAGATAAGTTTTGAAACCACAGTGTCATGACCATATATTTGAACACCTCACTAGCACGACTAGTGGGGGTAATTAGTTTCAAATTTTGATTCCTTCTCTGGAGAAGTGTTGAGGTGTGCCAGTAGAAGAGGATATTAATGGATATCCATATATTTGAGCTAGCTAGCCTTGTGATATGATTTTTCTTTAGCCTCTGGCTATTGAGATTCTATTTGTTTCGAATGGCATGATCTAACTGTGGGTTTTATGAAATGTGATTTGATACATCAAAATGAAATTGTTTTGGATTAAAAATCTCATAAATTATGTTTTGTGTTTAACTTGCATGCTCAATGCAAATTTTGAATAAATGTGATTTTATTTCTGTATAAATATTATTTTAGTATGTTGTGCACCACTGAGTCCTAGTACTCAGCGATAGCTTTTATTGCTGTCGCAAATTTAGAGACTAGAGGAGCAACAAACTGAGCTGCTGAGGTGTGAGGAGCTATCAGCTTGAAGTCATCGGGTATAATTTATACCCTAACTGTAAATATTTCTTTTGATGTATGTATTACACATAAATGTATGGACATGTAAAATGAGTCTTGAGCAACTTGTACAAAGTTTGTATGAAGTTTGTAATAAAAATTTAGTTTGAATTTCCTTTGATGTAAATTTTGTAATGATGCTTATATAAATTATTTTGTCTCTAATGAAATATGAGTAGAACTATTTTATTTAATTTGAATGAGATGAATTGCTAGTATTTTGAGGATTATTGAATTTTGGAAATTGTGAAATGTTGATTATGAAATCTTAAGATTTGAGATTGATTGAGAAGTTGAGAAAAATTTTTAGAAGTGTTTTTTACAGGTATTTGAAGAACTGTTTTCTCAAAATATAAATGGAACTCTGTCAAAATTTTTATAAAATTTGCGAAAAAATAAAATGGGCCAAAAGTTTTAACTAGTTTTTAATTTCAATTAAATGTTTTAAACACCTATTAGAAAATGCTCACCACTTAACAAAAGTAAGGAAACTATTTTAAAATCCCTTGTAGGGTACTTAATGAGTTATCGGTAGGTGAAGTTCGGTAGTTCATTAGGTATTCTACGGGATCATGTTATGCTTTACAGAGGGGTAAGGTGTGACATGCTAGCTAGCTATGTTATTTCTCATTAGCCATTGATTTTTGGGACGAATTGGACTATGGAATCATGATTAAGCTATGTGTATGATTTATTGATATTCATTGAGACATTGTGAAATGGAGTTTAAATTCTTTATGACATTTTCTGTCTTTTGAATTTAACTATGATTTTAAGTATCCACAGTTTATATGATTTATGGTTTATGGTTTTAATTGCATTTTCTTAATGTTGTGCATCACTAAGACATTGGCTCAACGATAGCTTTTTCATTGCTATTGCAGGTAGACAGACAGATAGAGCAGCGGAGTAGGCTGATTGTGCTACATTTTGGGATTCTGCCGGGTACGTTGAGTATACCATATTTTTGTAATTTTTGTTTTAATGTATGTGAACTGTATGTATATATTGTACTTGGTCTTGAGCAGTTGTAAACTAAAGTTGTAATATATTTATTTCTTATCTCAGCTTTTGAACTACTCAATCAATTTGTATTCTATCTTTGGAAATCTTGAAAATTGATGTTGAATTGAGTTTGACAAATATTGAGAAAATTGATTTGTGTTGAGCCATACTGGAGTTTGGGATTGAACAAATAGATTGGAAGTGCTTTTTATAGGTTTTTGAAGAACTATTTTATTCAAAATACAGACAACACTCTGCCAAAATTTTTATAGAAATTACTGATACTTCATATTTATTATTTGGGTTCCCTTCATTTGAAAAAAAAAAAACTAACACCTGTCAAAAGTGCTCACCACTGTAAAAAGAAATAAGAAAATGTTTAAAATCCCTTGTAGTGTATTTAATGGGTTATCAATAGACGAAGTTTGATAATTCATTAGGTATACTACGGGATTTGTTATGTCTTACAGAGCGGTAGGGTGTGTCAGTTTTGGGGTAGAACAACATGGGAAATAAAGCTTTGAAGCTTGAAAATGGCGGAAGGAGTTTGCTTATGGTGGTTCGACCAAGGAGTCTTCAAGGAAGAAGATGATCACTTTTTAATTAATGTAATTTGTCTCACGTATTTATATTTATCCTAATATAATTAAAGTAAATTTTAATGACGTCATTTTATCATCATGCTCAAATCATGCTTAGGTCATCATGTGGTAATGCTTATGTCATAATTCAATTTTATTTCCTTTTTCTTTCTTTTTTCTTTTCCATAATACAATTCATGATTTTAATTTATTTTTAAGGTTTTATTCTCTCTCCTTTTGATTGACATTTAGGTCAAGATTTAACATTGAGGGTGAAATGACCAAAATGCCATTCGTTATATTCATTGAGTTATAATTATCTTTACCGATCAGCATAAATTTTCTTGTATTTTCTTAGCATTTTTATTGTCATCTAAACCTCATAAATCTTTCAATTAAGTCCCAATATTTATCTTATAGGGTTTTCCCACGAGTATGAGGTTAGCAATTGTCTTCATAGCCATTTCCCGTTAGGGTTACCCATCACCGGGACCTCGGCTCCTTTAACTTATTGGCACTTCTCTTCTTTTGTTTTTCTTTAATTTTTCTTGATCTTTATTTAACCATCTCATGACTCCTCACTCTACTTTTGGTATAGTTCCAAATATCTCAGCTGTCTGATTAGACGTTAGTCATCGAAACAGTCGAATGTACAAAGCTATCTAAAGTGAAAGTGTTACACTACCAAAGCTTTTGAAGTGCTACAGAGGGTTACTTATCACAATTTTGAATGGTCAAATGAAAGAGGGGTCATAAGAAGTGTTAATAGTATTCCCTAGAGCATATCATTTTGTATGTATCTTGTATATATTTTATTAATAAAAGGTAATTTCACTTTTCCGTTTACATAATATATTTTTGTGTAATAGAAAAAATCTATTGATATTTTGTTAGAAATTCTATTATTAAGTTGTTAAGAATATGAGTAAAAGTATTTCTAGCACAAAGTATCATAAATTGGTTCACAATTAAGGATACTTCAAAAAGGACATAACTTATCCAGAAAGATTATAATCATATTTGTTCCCAAGGTATTTATATGAGATATAAATAAGATGGAGTGGTGAGTCTTATGCCACATAACAAATATGATAGGCACTTATACATGACAAGTAGGTCGAACTAGTGATGCTTATGACAAGCACATGGAGTTTACTCTTGTCAATGCATTGTCATATATCATATTAGTGCATATAATCTTTAGACCTGAGATAACATAGTTATCTTGTATATAGGTGGTTTGAGTTTGATACTGCTTTCATACTTGTATTGTGTATGGGTATATGGGCATGTGTTGGCTCCTACTAGTTATATATGGAGATAGGTGTCGATCAAGATGAAATCTGTTACCCTAAGTAAATATGGATAAAATCCTATAGTCATTTAATTATTCTTGATGTTTCAAGTTCCTGGCCAGCATAAACAGATTTAATCAAAAAAGAGTTTCTGACAAGAATATCTAATTGATCAAGAACTAGAATTAAAAGAGAATATAATATTCATAGCAAATGGGGTTTGACATTAACCATGACTCTAGCTCGAATTGGGATTTTGTAATGGAGAGATTCTAGTACATGGTAACATATGATTAAAGGTTCATTTAAGGTATTCCTTATTATTAATTGGGTGGCCATGGCATACTATGCTAGGTATCAACTATGGTCTATGAGATGTCTGAAATGATTTAGAGAAATTATTTACGGTAAGAAAGAGCTCTAATGATATTAAGAGTTAATATCAAGTCTCGTTACCAATAAGTAATAAGCCTAGTAAGTCACACATCTACACAAGCTAATCACCATTTAAAATGTGATTTAATTGATTAATTAAAGAGGTTTGATTTGCAATAAGATTGCAAAGTCCCTAGCATGACTTGAAACCAAATCTAGGTTATTGGACGTATAGTATAAATTTAATTTATATTTAATTTGATTAAATATGAATTTAATTATGAGAAATTAATTAATAGAGATTAATTCATTAATTAATTTATATTTGATATAAATTGATTTTAAAAGGAGAAATTATAATTTTGGGTTGAGAACTCAAATTAAAAAGTAAGGGCAAATTGGTCTTTTCACATGGTGACATGTGGCACTATGAGATGGTGATACATCGTACTATATGATCTTGCCACTTGTTTTCCTATGATGGAAGACCATATATCATTATTTAAATAGAGCTGGACACTTGGCTTTATAGGATTAAATCAAATAATAACAAGATGGGATCTTGTGATGACATATGGCAAGGGAGTAAGTGAGGGTTTGACCAAGGTATATAAAGAAAAGTTATAAAGAAAAAATCACTCTCTCTCTTTTCTCTTAATTTGGATGGAAACATTTCTTTCCCTCTCATCTTCAATTTCTCAATTGATTCAAGGGAAAAAACTTTGATTTCCTCTTGAATTAAAATTATTAGAAAGTGTTTCTAACTCCCAATGCATTCATACAACCTTCACAAAGCAAAACCCCATCTCAAAATTGGTTGACAAGGCTTGAGAAGCCAATCTAGGGGCTGCCATTGCAACTTTGGTATGTGCTTGTGGTGGACAAACTAGAGGGACAATATTTAGGGTCCTAAGAACATCCTAAGAGGCTTCAATTGTGCATCAAGAGGTTAGTACCTAAAAATCCCTCTTTTATTTAGGGTTTAATTGAATTAAATGTTAATTCATAATCTTTAATGCCTAAAATATGTTTTGGCATGCAATTGCGCATTGGAAATTGATTAGGATCATAAGACACTTGGTATGGTGCATGTAACCTTAGAAATAATTTTTGAAATTCAAGGTTCTCAAGCCCTTTATTCATGCTTCCACTCCTTCAATTGGTATTAGAGCCCCTATATTTGCTATTAAGATTGTTTATGAGGCTTAATTGTGTGATTGGATCAAATTTGGATTGATTTGAAGCTGGTTTGGGTGCTCAAGAGGAGCGGTTTGGGTGAGATACACGCCCCAGGGGCATGTTGGGCTTTGGGCTTGGTTTTTGGGCCAATTATGCAATTGTTGTATATCTTAAGGCCCATAATTAAGTCCATACCTAATTAAATTGTTTAATTAGGAATTTTAATCGCACAATTAATTTTTTAAAAATTATTTTCAAGGTATTAAATTTGGAAAAAGGTTTCTAAATTTAAAATTATTTGAATGAGATTCAAATTTAATTTTGGTTGAATATGTGATATTCAATTTAATTTTTAGTATGTGTATTTTATTTAATTGTTAAATTTTAATATGCATGATGGATGATCATGGACAATAAAAGACCAATGTAATTGGATTTATTTCTTTTATTTTTCTTTGGGATGTAAAATAATTAATTTTATTTTAGTGGCATGTATTATAAATATTGTAATGATTTAGGTTATAATTTCATTTATTTGAGGACTTTAAAGTCTATATTCTTATAAAATCGCATTGGTATGCCAAGGATTACAATATGATTGGATTGCAAGAAGAACATGAAGGAGCGGAAGCATGAAAAACACAAGTTTATATCATTGAATTCAAAAATTTTCACTTAGGGTCACATGCATCATGCAACATTTATTTTTATCTATTTGATTTCAATGATAAAAAACATATTAAAACTCTTTTAATATGTTTTTGGATCTATATTTTCCATTTAAGATTTTAGAATTAATCAGATTATTTTAGAACCCTAGATTAAATCAAGAACAAGTGCACTAACCTCTTGATGCATTGCAGTGTGTTTGGCACCATTGGGATGCGTATTTAGGACACCAGATATTATCTCTCTAGCTTGTACACACTAAGATCACCTATGGCAGCCCTTGAACAGCTTCTAAAGCTTTTTCTATTAATTAGAAAATCAAGTTTTTCCTTTTAAGAGATTAAAGATGTAAACAGGACACTAGAAATAATTTATAGTATTTTTAATTCAAGAGATTGTTTGCTAATCTCTTGGAATTGATGAGAGATGAAGAAGAAGAGAGAATGGAAGCCTCAAGGGTGATGGCACAAAGGGAGGCAACAACTGATTATATTTTTTTCTTTTCATAACAACACTTATATAGTTAGGTCACCACTTAAAACCCTTGCCACATGTCACCTTCTGATTGGCTCTAGGCATTGTGCCAAGTGTCAAACCTATATTTAATCTTAATTTTAATCACTTACATGATTAAAAGACATTTGGCAGGCTTATGTGTAGTGCCATGTGTCACCATCTCATGGTACCACATGTCACCCTGTGAAATGACCAAAATGCCCCTGTGTCTTAATTTTTAGTTCTCAATCCAAAATAATTATTTCTTTTCTTCTAATCAATTTATATCAAATATAAATCAATTAATTAATCTTTATTAATTAATTTCTCATCAATTAAATTCTTATTTAAACACTTTAAATATAAATTTAACTTATACTATACACCCAATAATCTAGATTTGGTTTCAAGTCATGCTAGGGACTTTGCAATCTAATTGCAAACCAAACCTATTTAATTAAACAATTAAACTCTTTAATTAATTAATTAAATCATATTTAAGTTGGTGATTACTTGTGTATGTGTGTGACTTACTAGGCTCATCACTAATTGGCAATGAGATATGATATCAACTCTTAATATCATCAGAACTCTTTCTTACCATAAATGATTTCTCTAAACCATTTTATGCATCTCATAGACCATGGTTAACACCTAGCATAGCATGCCATGGCCACCCAATCAGTAATAAGGTTTACCTTAAATGAACCTATAATCATACGTTACCATGCACTAGAATCTCTCTGTTACAAAATCCCAACTTAAGCTTGAGACATGGTTTATGTCAAACCACATTTGCTATGAATATAATGTTCTCTTTTAATTCCAGTTCTTGATTAAAAGATTTTCTCATCAGAAACCCTTTTCTGATTAAATCTATCTGTCTTAGCCAAGAACTTGAAACATCAATAACAATTAAATGAACACAGGATTTTGTCCCTATTTACTTAAAGGAATAGATTCCATCTTGATCAACACCTACCTCCATATATAACTAGTAGGAGCCAACACATGCCCATATACCCATACACAGTACAAGTATGAAAGCAGTATCAAACTCAAACTACCTATATACAAGATAGCTGTGTTATCTCAGGTCTAAAGATTATATGCATTGATATAATTTATGACAATATATTGACAAGAGTAAAGTCCATGTACTTGTCATAAGTGTCACTGGTTCGACCCACTTATCATGTATAAGTGTGTAACACCCTCCCTGTAACAACTCCGTACATTCTACTGTTCCGGTGACCAGTGTCGGTCTAGACAGCTAGAACATCTGGAAAAATATTTAAACTAAAGTGAGGAACCATAATTAACTCAAATATTAATAAGAAAATTTTAGAAAAAACTTTAGAAATAAAATACAACCAATTTAAATGAGTCGGTGCCCTAACGATGGGTAACCTAGTGAGAAGTTGCGGTTCTCGCAACTAGGAGCCCTAGACCCAGGGGAAAAATTTTGAGAGTCCAGAGAAGGGTTATTAAGGTTCTTATGGCATTAGAATGCCAAGGAAATGCTTAGAAAAATTTTTCAATCGGTACAAACAATTTTAGCCCGTTAAGCCAAACGGAGGGTATTTTGGTCATTTCGTCTTCAGAGATGATTTTTGGCCGACTTGTCCAGTTAAGCAAATAATTATTATGATCTAAAATATGAATAAATATTGCTAAAAATTAAATTGAAAATGAGTAGAGAAGAGAAGAAAAGAAAATAAAAGAAAATGCTAATTATGACATCATATGATGTCATTTAAATTTCTTCCACTAATCACAATTTGTTAAACTCATTAAAAGAGATAAAAGAGAACAAAAATTGAAAAAGAAATCTGCATCTTCAACCTTTGGGCAGCCAAAAACGTTGAGAGAGAGAGAGAGAAGAGGTTCCACCATTTTCAAGCTTAAAAGCTTGAATTTCCTCTCCATTTGTTCACCAAAATTGCCAAGTCCCTTCACAAAAATTTGATCTTTCACCTAGAAAAAGCTATTGGCAGCCAAAGAAGAAGAGATTATGGAGGTTTAATCAAGGTTAAGTGAAGCTCAAAAAGGTTAGTGCACTAAATAATTTCTTTTCTTTCTTTAATCTTGTAAGCATGCTAAATCAAGTAGAAATTGTGTGAAATTAAAAGAAAAACTTGAGTAAATGAAATCTCTAAATTTGGCAGCCATGAGAAAGTTTAAGGATTGTTGGTTTTTGATGAAATTAAGTGGCTTAATTATGTTATTGATGAGTATAGATGATGGATAAAGTGATTTGGTATGAGTTTGGTGTGTGTATGCCATGAATTGGAAATTGGAGTTAGGGTTTGAGCATGAAATGGATACTTTCATCATGTAATGATGAAAGTGAATTTTAATGGTCAATTAGTGACCATTTGGTTATGTGTAAACAAGAAATGAGGTGGTTTGATTAGTGGGAATTGCAGTTGGTGTGGCTGCCCATGGTGACCTGCAGAATTGGACATGAGTCCAACAAGTTTGGGCAGCCATAACTTGAATTTTACAAGTTCAATTGGTGCAAGGCCAATTGGAAATCAAACTAGACGCATAATTTCACAACTTTGGTGAAGAAACCATGCCCATAAAACCAAACAAAGTGGACCAAAAGCTTGCCCTAATCCGAGTGACCTGCAGTCTATTTCTGCAGAATGACCAAATGAATGGTGTTTGGTCATTTGGCCATAACTCAGTGTAGAATGGTCCAATTGACCTGAAATTTTACCAGCAATAAGTTGAGATATAGACCAACAACTTTCATGAAGAAACCTAACCCAAATTATGACCAAAACTTATCCAGTAAGTGAGTTGCAGTCACTGTTCACTGCACTGTAGATATGGTCAGTCCAGAAAAATTTCAATCCTGCCAGTTGTGGTTTTTGGACCATAACATGAGCTTCAAAACTCCAAATGGAGTGATTCAAAAAAGCAAATGAAACTAGACAAAATAAGGAACAACTTTTATGTTGATCAGCTTGCCAAATTCCCACTGCAAAATTGACCAATGGAATAGTAAAGACAAGGCATAAAAAGTGAAAATTCTGCCTAACTAACATTAAGCTTAGAAATGGTATTGGCAACCAATACCAACAAATTTTGAATGCAAAATGTGGCATGTTGGTGATATTAAAACCAATGTACCTATTGCCTATGCAAAAGTCAAATTTTTGTTGACCAATGAATTGAATAGTAACACTAAAACTTAAATTCCAAAATTATGAAACTTAAAAGTGTGAAATGCCCTAGTATACCTAACAAGATTGGTTTGGATAGCTTGGCATGCCAATAGGGTTCATTTAGCAGTACTGCACATGGCATTATGTCATTCTGTGATTTCATGGCTTTTAGCCATTCTAACATTATGTTGATACTTGGCGTTGAGCCTAATGTTATTACAGCTTATTAGCTATTCTGTTGCACACCGGGAGATACATATGTGACCGATGGTGTGATGGCCCGAGGTACTTGATACCCAGTGCCAGTTTACCGATTTATCCAGTCCAGTCATCCAGTATAGGTTACTTGGGCACCCAAAACTGGAAGTGAACAAATTTAATGAAATAATGAAAAGAACAAGTACATAGTAAATAAGATTACCAATAATGATAAAAAAAAAACCGTCTACATAAAACATCAAAACATGCACTGCATATTTACTTCCTGTTATTTCTTTTTATTTTATTATTGGCACCACTAAGCATTATTGCTTAGCGCGTTGCTTTTGCCACGCGTAGGTTCCGAGAATCTTGGCGAGAGCCCAGTAGACCACAGATTGGGTGAAACCTCCTGCAGCTCTGCATAGTGTCCATGTCACCTCACCATCTTCAGTGCATTGGTAGGACACTAGGTTTCATTTTGGTATTTTGTAACTAACTTTTATTTTCTCATGTGAAATTGAGACTTATGTAATGTATTTTGATGTTAATGTAAATAGTGAAAATTATGTTTATGAATGGAAAATTGAGTATTTATTTATTGCTTGTATATGAATACCATGAGAAATGAATGATTGAGAAATGGAAAGGTTGTTGAAAAATATTGAGATTTTGATGATGAAATGGAGTTTGGGATTGGTTGAAAATTTTGGAAGTGTTTTTCACAGGTTCCGAAGAACTGTTTTCTCCATTTTTAGCCGTCACTCTACCGAATTTTATAAAAAATTTGCAGAACCTCAAATAAATTATAATTTTAATAAATGACTTAAATGAAATATATTGTACTTCATAACTATGATAAAATAAATTAAAGAAGAATAAAAAATGATTGAGATAAAATAGAGTGTTTCGGTATACTGTGTAACATATCTTACTTGGCTATACTGTAGACGGGTAAGGGGTGTCACATTTAGTGGTATCAGAGCACGGTTTAGGCGTTTTCTGGGCCTAGATCAAGTCCATACCATGCATTGTATTTGTAAGAGTCGAGGTAACACTAATGCAGATCTATTTATCTTTGTTATTTTGAATAGGATATGGACACTACATCTCAGAGGGCAGCTGAGGAGGAAGTGGAGAGTCATGCTCCACCTACAGTAGCTGAGACTGAGGGTAGGGGAGAACCTGCTCCACCAGCTCCAGCAGAGCCTGCTCATCCTCTACAGGCTATGTTTTAGCAAATGGCTGACTTCTTCAAACAAATGGCTGGGGTAATGCCACCACCCCCACCACCTCCACAGTAGAAATCACACTTGAAAAGACAAAGAAAATTTGGAGCAGTGGATTTCATTGGTAAGAGAGAAGATGATTCTGTTGCAGCCGAAAATTGGTTGAACAGAATAGGAAGGGTTTTAAAACAACTCCACTGCACTCCAGAGCAAAACCTAGAAGCTGCCATATCTCTGTTGCAAGATGATGCATATGAATGGTGGGATACGGTGTCTAGTGAAGTGCAACCAGAAGTAATAACTTGTGACTTCTTCCTCTCAGAATTTAAAAAGAAATATGTGGGTAGTGTATACCTAGAAGAGAGAAGAAGAGAGTTCATTAACCTGAGGCAGAGACAGGTAACAGTGGCCGAGTATGAAAAGGAATTTGTCAGACTGAGCCGCTACAGAAGGGAGATAGTCCCTAATGAAGCCGAAAGGTGTAAGAGATTTGAAGAGGGATTAAATGACAATATAAAGATCATGATCACTGCCTTGGGAATCACAAACTTCACCAAGTTAGTGGAAGCTGCAATAAAAGTTGAAAAAGTAAGAATAAGTGAGCAGACTAGAAGAGAGAGACAGCAGAAGAGGGGCTCGGGTCAGTCTAGTTCATCTCCTGTACCTGGGAAGAAGTTCAAAGGTCCACTTACACAAAGTTCAGGACAACCACAAAGTCAGGGTCAGACCCAGGGGCCCAGGCCACAGTTCACCCCTAAGAGAGGTCAGTCCACACCATCAGTGGGTAGCTCTGCAGGGATGGTGTTCAGGGGACCAGCCCCAACATCTTCTGCATGTCCACATTGCTTGAAGTGGCATAAGGGGGAGCGTTGGAGAGTGACTGGTGCCTGCTTAAGGTGTAGGTCGACAGAGCATCAGTTGAGGAACTGTCCATGCAGAATTGCTATAGCTGCTCCAACACAAGCGGACAGACTTGCTCCTGCACCACAAAGGGGTAGGAAATCTGGCAAATCTGAGACAGTGGGACCATCACAGAGGCCTGCATCTGAGCTAGCAAAGAGGCTTGAGGGCAGACCACCAGCTAGAACCTATGCCATGAAAGCTCAGGAGGAGCAAGATGCCCCGGACGTTATCAGGGGTATGTTCTCCCTCTACAATACATCTGTGCATGCATTGGTGGATCCAGGATCCACTCATTCATACATCTGCATCAACCTACCTGTAGAAAAGGGGATACTAGTAGGGGAGAGTGACTAAGACATCCTGGTCACTAATCCATTGGGCCACAGTGTAATGGTGAACAAAGTGTACAAAGGTTGCCCGTTAAGGATTCAGGGGTATGAATTATTGGCAGACCTGATTGAGTTGCCTTTCCATGAGTTTGACGTGATTTTGGGAATGGACTGGTTGTCACGTCATCAGGCAATGGTTGATTGTAAATTGAAGAGAATTTCTTTGAAAACTCCTAGGGGTAATGAGATTAGAGTTGTGGGGGAAAGGACAAATTTCTTGTCCAATGTCATCTCAGCGACAGTTGCAAGAAAACTAATGAGAAAAGGCTATGAAGTCTACCTAGCACATATGGTGGATACTAGGCAGGCTAAGCCAGATCTGTGTGATATACCCACAGTAAAAGACTTCCCAGATGTGTTCCTTGAAGAATTGCCTGGTTTGCCACCAGAAAGGGAAGTTGAATTTGCTATTGAGACACTGCTGGGTACAGCACCAATCTCTATTGCTCCTCATAGGATGGCGCCCACAGAATTGAAGGAATTGAAAATTCAGTTACAGGAGTTACTGAATAAGGGGTTCATATGCCCCAGTATGTCACCATGGGGAGCTCCAGTGGTGTTTGTAAAGAAGAAAGATGGGACTTTGAGGTTATGCATTGATTACCGGCAGTTGAATAAAGTGACAGTGAAGAATAAGTATTTGTTGCCTAGAATTGATGATCTTTTTGATTAGTTGAAGGGAGCAGGAGTATTTTCTAAAATTGATCTCAGATCAGGGTATCATCAGTTGAGGGTGAAGGATGCAGATGTGTAACACCCCTAAGTTCGATAGTGCGTTATGCTGCTCCGGTGACCAGTGTTGTCCGGATAGCTAGGATGCCTAGAACTACACTTCGATATGAGTGAGAAGACATAAAATAATGAAATACAAGAAAAGAAAATACAAGAAAAACAAAGGAAAAATAATAGCAAAGAAATGTAACCAAGTTAAGCGAGCCGAGAACCCTAGCGATGGGGGACCGCAACGGGAAGTCACGGCGTGGACCGTTGACTAACCATGGACTGCAGGGAAACCTGGAAAATATTTTTAGGACTTAAAGAGACATCAATTGAAGTATAAATATCATTAGAAATGTCAAAGAAAAATTAAACAATTAGTATAAAGAAAAGTGAGAAATAGAAAAACGGACAAAACCTGGTGTTACCGAAAAATCGGGAATGCATCCCGAACAGGGGCATTATGGTCATTTGACATCCCGAATTGTCTTTTGACCTAAATGTCCATAAAAAAATAAATAATATTACACTTATAAAATAAAATGAAAAATTAGTTTAGTGGCATCTAATGCAAATAACAAAAAGTGGAGTGAAAGTGTGTAATTAGCACATTAAACATATTAAATGAATTAACTAATGTGAGTGGACCACTAAGGGATTTTAAAATGTATTAAGTGGGCAGATTGCTCCACTAAAATATCATCTTCAACATTAGAAACCTCCATTGCCGTGAATGAAAAGCTCCCAAAACCTCCATGGCCGTTTTTCTTCAAGCTTGATCCACTCCTCCATTTTACCTCTAATCACTTAGATTGCTTCATAAAAAATTGTCCCCACTTCACAAGGAAGAGCTTGATACCAAAATCAAGAAGTTTGGTGAAGGTTTAACAAGCCCCAACCATAGGTAAGTTTGTATTTTTGAACTTTGCTTTGTTAAAGTTTGTATACTTGTTATGGGTGTTTGAATTGTGAAGAAAATTTTCAAGTTTGAGGAGTTCTTGATATATCAATTTAGGGCAGCCATGGAGTTGTATATTTGATGATTTATTTTACATATGTTTGATGGGAATTCATGTGGAATAGGATGAATTGATGTCCTAGTAGTTAATTCCACATGTAAATGGTGATTATGCACTTGGAATGGAAATTGATGAATTATGGACACTTTGGCATGGTGAAGCTTTTCGGCAGCCTTGAGGCTTCTTTGATAAATGTATGAGTTCATGAAGATATTGGCAGAATTATGACATTGAGGATTGATGGATATGTATGTGAATTAGTTGTGTAAAGTGTATGTAAAAACTAGAAATGTTTATGTGTATATGTGATTGTATTTGGACTTTGTGAATTAGAGTTTTATTTGGTGTGTTGAGGATGTTTGTAATCTGCCCAAAATGACTTTAAAATGAAGTGGTATATGGTTTTGGTAATGTACCAAAACAGAATGGGGTTGAGAGGTGAATTTGTATCAAGGTAAATGTGTAATGAAATGATGTTTAAGCAATGTAATTAAAGGCAGTGTGCATTTTAGCCTATAACTCTAAATGTGTAACTCCAATTGGTATGAGACCAATTGGAGGTGAAACTAGGCACAAAATGTGCCAACTTTCATTAAGAAAGCATACCAAAATTCTGCTTGCAAGGTGACATGAAAAATGACCAATTCGGATTAAGTGCAAGTGAAACCTGAAAACTGACCAATTGGGCAGCAGTTAGTGTATAGGCCATAACTCTCTCAAAACAGGTCCAATTGACCTGAAATGTTAACCATGAATAGCTAAGACCCATACCTGCAAGTCTTATGAAGACACCAAAGCCCAGAAATGACCATAAGCAAGTCAAACAGCTTGCACAAGTTCGGGTCCAAAAACTGGCCGAACCAAAGTTGACCAAATTGACCTAAAATGACCAAATTTGATGCCATTTGACCAGTAACAGTAAAATAACCATAACTTGGTCTACATAACTCGGATTGACCTAAAATTTTGCCCCGCGTTCCATAAGACATAGATCTACAAGTTTGTAGTTTTGACCGAAACCCGAAAACAGAGAGAACTAGGTCGTCCGGCTAGGTCAAACTAGTATACCGAAATCCAGCAAGTTGCATTAAAATGCACTAAACAAGGAAATGAGTTTGGTAAAACGTACCAACCCTAAAACCCTATCGAATGTGACATATTAATGACACTAAAACCTAAATTACCTAGAACACATCGAGGGTCGGTATATTAGGTGATTAAGCAAATAATAGCTTTCAGTGAATTATTTGTCAAACATTATCGATAGAGACAGTTTAATTTAGTACTGAAACACTTCAAATTGTGTTTCTCAGTTAGTAAAGACTCAGGGAAAGGGAAGGAAACACTGAGTCCAGACCAGGAGACAGTCATCAGAGGTTTGTGCACAACTAGTTTTTGACTGATTTTGTTTTAATATTTCATATGATTAAATGACATACTTTTCTTATGTATTATGTTTAATAAGCATTGGATTTAATTCAATGATTATTGAAATTGTTATAGTATGTATGAATTTAGCTTTGTGAAATGGTATTTCCACAAGTATTAAGCATTGTTATGGATTGAATAAATTATGTTTTGGAAAATTGTGATAGAACATGTTTTGAATTGTGATGGTAATTTTCATGGAAAAATGCAAATTTATGATTTGAATTGTGATGAGCATAAAAATTAATGGATATTGCAATTGACTTTGAATTGAATTATATTGTGATTTATGCTCACTAAAAGGATTGTGATATTGTTTTATATCTCACTATAGATGTTTGACTAGGTTATTACCCGTCTCTCTCATTTGTTGAGAAGACAATGGAGTTAGTTGTGTTTTGATTACCATGGTACGTGCACAGGCTTAGATTTTCCTCTGATTTGAGGTTAGATCTAAGTTTATTTTATTGTTATGGCCCTTGCGGAAGATTCATTATTGTGATGGTACTGTGCACGATGATTCGACCTCCCCGACCATAGGGAGTTAGAATCACATCGAAGATGGCCCTATCGGATTAGTCTTGCATAGTTAGTGAGATAAAGAATGATTTGTGAGATACAGCATGGTTTTTGAGCTACAGCGTGGTTTTTGAGATACAACATGGTTTTGAGATAAAGATTGATTTTTGAGATACATAATGATTTTTGAGATACAGAATGGCTTTTGAATGGTAAAGAATTGTGATTTCAATTATGGTTTATGTATAATTGATTTTGTTGGAATTACTTAAATGGTTAGTCATGATTTGATAAATTGAATTTTGTGATCAAAGTCATTTATACAAATGATTTACATTATTGGCAATGAATATTTTGAGTTTTGGAATTTGATGAGTATTCAGATTCCCAAATTATTTACTGTAAATTTTGTCAATGTATATTGTACTTTATTTTAAATTATAGTTGTGCACCACTGAGTTCAGCGATAGCTTTGTATGCTGTCGCAGGTAAGAAGAGCATAGAGCAGTGAGTAAGTTTCTTTGAAGACACTTTCGCACCAAATGTGTATATTATAGGTATACCTATGTACATAGGTCTGATGTATGCATGTAATAATATGTATGTAAATTATTTGAGCAGTTGTAAATTAAAATTGTACATTGAAGTTGTAAAGTGAATTATGAGTTATTTTGACTTGTAAAATTTGTATTATATTTCTTTTATCTCATCCTTTGAAATTACTGAAAAGTTGTTGTGGATTGAATTGAGAAAAATATTGTGTTGAATTTTGTTGGAGTTGAGATTGGGAAAAATATTGAAGTGCTTTTTACAGGTTTTCTGAAGAACTGTTTTATCCAAAATACAGATGGCACTCTGCCAAAATTTTTACAGAAATTCCAAATAAGTCAAATGTGTTAGTTCTATCACTTCAGTTCACAAAAGTTTTTAACACCTGTAAATAGTGCTCACCACTGTGAAAGAAGTAAGAAAAGTTTTTAAAATCCCTTGTAGTGTATTTAATAGATTATCAGTAGACGGAGTTGATAATTCATTAGGTATACTACGGGATTATGTCATGCCTTACAGAGGGGTAGGGTGTGACATGTTTAAGTGGTATCAGAGCAATGGTTTTAAAGTGAATTTCGAACTGTGAATTTGAAATCTTTTTGTCGGTAACTACAACTGCTCAAATGTTTGATACATATAGTACATTTACATCATAAATGTGAACTAATGGAGAGGAATCTCCTTGTGTTGGTTGTACAGGAATAGAAAATTCTGTGAAAAGAATGGAAGAGAAGAATGAGACAATAGAACAGTCTGTGATGGTAGAAGAACAAGTTGAGGCCTCAGCTCCACAAAATGTCGAAGGCCTGACTGTACCAGTTTTACCGGTATAAATTACTGCACAAATGGCCCAGCAAATGGCCACTTTCTTTCAACAACTGGCTGATAATCACAACCCAAGCCTGGCATGCACTCCAACCCCCACAAGGGCAACATGAAATGGAGAAAAGGGAGAAACCTATGGGTCAGAGCTCGAACAGTAATTTGGGGAAGAGAAAAGAATTTGAGGAACCCCGAGCTCAGAAATATGATAGAGGCGGATCATCAGGGCAGAGACCACTAAGATCTAGTCGTCGAACAACCAGAAGTTCCTATTCTGCCCATTTCTGCCATGTTTGTGGTAAGCTACATGGAGGTATTTGTCATAAGGCCTCTGGAGCCTGCTACAAATGTGGAAAACTTGGACACTTTGCTAAAGACTGTACTAAACCACCTTGATCTGCTCTTCGGAGTTCACAGACCGTCAGTCAAAGTCAAGATAGAAATAGAGTTGGTACTCCTCACCACTATAACACAGTGAATCAACCCGAATATAGTAGCGCACCAGTCAGAGCGTCCACTATGTGCCAAGGAGAAAGAGCAGAAACTTCAGATGTAGCTGCTGGTAAGTTCTTAATTTTTGAAAGAAACAATTAGTTATTATTTGATCCCAGCACTACTTAGTTGTGTGTTAGTGTCAGAACTATATGTTCTGTTGTTATTCCTTTACATGGGAATGAATTTTGATGTATTAGTGACTAGTCCTTTAGGGTAATAACTATAATAACAAGTATGATTGACATTACTTTTGGAAGAATTGTTAGCTAAAAGTATTTTCTAACATACCATAAATTATAAAGCTAAATGGCGAGCCTACTTAATGTAAGGTAAGAGGACCTAAAAGTAAGTTACAGTAATAGAATTGCTCTAGATGAGGGCAAAGATGTTACTGTTAGTAATTATTAATGGATATTGTAATCAGAATCGATTTAGGATATTAGTGGATTCGAGAAGGATAAGATGTTAGAAAACCTAGCCCATGAGGTTATAACGTAGTGACTATATAATGTTCTCGATGTTTGTATTGTAAGCTGCAGATTACAGTACCGACACGGGATTATTGTTAGAGCTACGTGCTTCCTCGTGGTACAATAAAGTAAGAATATTTGTAAGTAATCTATAAATTGATACAGTTGCACCCGAATAGAGTACTATTACTGGAAATAAATGTGAAAATTTTAGTCAGAAATGTAAAACTTCAAAACTAGCCTATCAAACGACTACACTTGTAAGGTAGCTAGAGTCAGCGACTCAGTTATATTAATGTGAATTACCTGTACCACAGTAGTTGCTATAAGCTTAAAGATATCAGTACGACTTATCATCCTCAAACGGATGGACAGTCGAAACAAGTGATTCAGGTAAATTTTGAAACTCGTTGAGTTTCTATACATAATAAAATGAAATGATAATAATAACCTGTAAAATGGAATAAACCCTCGAGAATATACTGAGAACTTCTGTCCTTGAATCCGAGAGATATGAGACAGATACATCCCATTAACAGAATTTGTATACAATAATATGTGTCATGCTAGCATACAAACGGCACCGTATGAAACATTGTAAGGGAACGAATAACTATGGATTTTGTGATGAAACTTCCGAGGACACAGAATAGTCAAGATGTAGTATAGCTCATAATTGACAAACTAACCAAGTCTGCTCACTTTTTACCAGTCCGGATAGACTATAGCCTAGAAAGATTGGCCAGATTGTACGTATATGAGATTGTAAAACTGCATGGAGTGCCAGTATCAATTGTATCTGACAGAGATCCTAGGTTCACTTCTAGATTCTGGGGTAGTCTTCAGAGAGCCCTAGGAACTAGATTGAACTTCAAAGACAAGATTCCACCCATGCATGATGGCCAGTCTGAAAGGGTTATTCAGATATTGGAGGATATGCTACGGGTTTGTGTGATTGAATTTGAAGGTAGTTGGGATACACACTTGCCTTTGATTGAGTTTGCTTATAACAACAGCTACCAATAAAGCATTGGAATGCCTCCATATGAAGCATTGTATGGCAGGAAGTGCAGAACTCCCTTATGTTGGGATGAAATAGGTGAAAGGAAGATGATTGGGCCAGAAATTGTTCAGCAGACAGAGGAAAAGATCAGATTAATTAGAGATAGACTCAAGGCTGCATCAGACCATCAGAAGTCCTATGTTGATCTAAAGAGAAGAGATATTGAGTATGCAGTGGGTGATAAGGTATTCCTCAAAGTTTCTCCTTGGAAGAGGATTGTGAGATTTGGCAGAAGGGGAAACTAAGTCCTCGTTTCATCGGACCATATGAAGTTCTGGAAAGAGTGGGTCCTTTGGCATTACCTCCAGAGCTAGCAAGGATACACAGTGTCTTCCATGTGCCCATGTCAAGGAGGTACAGATCTGACCCATCTCATGTACTATCAGTTGAAGGGATTGAGGTAAATCCAGACCTCTCATATGAGGAAGAACCCATAAAAATTCTGGCTTATGAGGTAAAGCAGTTGAGGAATAAACAGATACACCTGGTTAAAGTGTTGTGGAACCATCATTCAGGCCAGGAAGCTACTTGGGAACGTGAAGAGGATATGAGGAGACAGCACCCACAGCTGTTCAGAGATTAATGCCAGGTAAAATTTCGAGACTAAATTTATTTAAGGGGGGGAGAATTGTAACACCCCTAAGTTCGGTAGTGCGTTCTGCTGCTCCGGTGATCAGTGTTGTCCGGACAGCTAGGATGCCTAGAACTACACTTCGATATGAGTGAGAAGACATAAAATAATGAAATACAAGAAAAGAAAATACAAGAAAAACAAAGGAAAAAAAATAGCAAAGAAATGTAACTAAGTTAAGCGAGCCGAGAACCCTAGAGATGGGGGACCGCACCGGGAAGTCACGGCGTGGACCGTTAACTAACCCTGGACTGCAGGGAACCCTGGAAAATATTTTTAGGACTTAAAGAGACATCAATTGAAGTATAAATATCATTAGAAATGTCAAAGAAAAATTAAATAACTAGTACAAAGAAAAGTGAGAATCGAAAAACGGACAAAACCCGGTGTTACCGAAAAATCGGGAATGCAACCCGAACAGGGGCATTATGGTCATTTGACATCCCGAATTGTCTTTTGACCTAAATGTCCATAAAAAAATAAATAATATTACACTTATAAAATAAAATGAAAAATTAGTTTAGTGGTATCTAATGCAAATAACCAAAAGTGGAGTGAAAGTGTGTAATTAACACATTAAACATATTAAATGAATTAACTAATGTGAGTGGACCACTAAGGGATTTTAAAATGTATTAAGTGGGCAGATTGCTCCACTAAAATATGAT
Organism: Hevea brasiliensis; assembly: GCF_030052815.1. Lineage (NCBI taxonomy): Eukaryota > Viridiplantae > Streptophyta > Magnoliopsida > Malpighiales > Euphorbiaceae > Hevea > Hevea brasiliensis. The sequence continues at coordinate 40,081,350 of NC_079499.1, read as the reverse complement.
CTTCAACATTAGAAACCTCCATTGCCGTGAATGAAAAGCTCCCAAAACCTCCATGGCCGTTTTTCTTCAAGCTTGATCCACTCCTCCATTTCATCTCTAATCACTTAGATTGCTTCATAAAAAATTGTCCCCACATCACAAGGAAGAGCTTGATACCAAAATCAAGAAGTTTGGTGAAGGTTTAACAAGCCCCAACCATAGGTAAGTTTGTATTTTTCAACTTTGCTTTGTTAAAGTTTGTATACTTGTTATGGGTGTTTGAATTGTGAAGAAAATTTTCAAGTTTGAGGAGTTCTTGATATATCAATTTTGGGCAGCCATGGAGTTGTATATTTGATGATTTATTTTACATATGTTTGATGGGAATTCATGTTGAATAGGGTGAATTGATGTCCTAGTAGTTAATTCCACATGTAAATGGTGATTATGCACTTGGAATGGAAATTGATGAATTATGGACACTTTGGCATGGTGAAGCTTTTCGGAAGCCTTGAGGCTTCTTTGATAAATGTATGAGTTCATGAAGATATTGGCAGAATTATGACATTGAGGATTGATGGATATGTATATGAATTAGTTGTGTAAAGTGTATGTAAAAACTAGAAATGTTTATGTGTATATGTGATTGTATTTGGACTTTGTGAATTAGAGTTTTATTTGGTGTATTGAGGATGTTTGTAATCTGCCCAAAATGACATTAAAATGAAGTGGTATATGGTTTTGGTAATGTACCAAAACAGATTGGGGTTGAGAGGTGAATTTGTAGCAAGGTAAATGTGTAATGAAATGATGTTTAAGCAATGTAATTAAGGGCAGTGTGCATTTTAGCCTACAACTCTAAATGTGTAACTCCAATTGGTATGAGACCAATTGGAGGTGAAACTAGGCACATCAGAAGGGGTTGACTTATGGGATGTTGTAGATAATGGGCCATTCACCCAAACCAAAATTATGGATGGTGCGCATGTAGCTAGGCCTAAGAGTGAATGGAGTGAGCAAGAGAAAAGAAGAGTGGCTTTAAATGATAAGGCTATTCATGTTCTATTTTGTGCATTAAGTAGAAGTGAATATAATAAAGTGTGTATGAAGTCTATTGTAAAAGAAATTTGGGATGCCTTCTTGGTTACTCATGAGGGTACTAGTCAAGTAAAGGAAAATAAGATGGATTCCCTCATCTATCAATATGAATTGTTCAAGATGAAGTCGAATGAAACCATAAGTGAGATGTATGATAGATTTGTGGAGATTATAGGAGGAATTAAATCCCTTGGAAAGACATTCACAAATTAGGAGCTAGTAAAAGAGATTTTAAGAAGTCTTCCTAAGGAGTGGCTACCTAAAGTAACTTCAATAAAGGATTCTGAGGACTTGAGTAAGGTACAACTTGATGAGCTCTTAGGAAATCTCATTGAATATGAAATGACCCTCAAAAGAGAGCAAGTGGAGGAACCTAACAAAGCCACAAAGACCATTGCCTTTAAAATATCTTATGAAAACTCAAGTGATGAAGATAATGAGTTTGATGAGGAAGAATTGGCTCTAGTGACAAGGAGAATAAGGAAGATGCTCTTCCAAAACAATAAGTTCTTCCCAAAAAGGATCTTCAAGAAAGACAAGGGTAAAGTAGCAAGAGGGATCCTCCCATATGTTTTGAATGCAACAAGCTAGGTCACATTAGAACGGATTGTCCCAAATTAAAAAAGCCTTTCGATAAGTTCAAGAAGGAGGCACTTAAAGCAACATGGGATGAATCAAGTAACTCTAAAGATGAGGAGATTGGTGATCAAGTTGCCCAAATGTGCTTTATGGCAATGGAGGAAAGCTCCAATGAGGTAACTTTAAATAATGATGTTATTAAATTTTCTTATGATGAACTAGTTAATGCACTTAAAGTTATGAATGATGAACTTGAGTTGAGTCATAAGAAAAACAAGCTCTTAAAAAAAGAACTAGTTAGTATGAGGAAGGAAAATGAGACCTTAACTAAGGATGATAAACCTTTAGGGGATGATATGCAAAAATCCTTAGATGAGCTCTTATTAGAAAATGAGAAATTGAAAAATGAAATTATTGAGCTAAAAACTTCTCTTTCCAAATTTGTAAAAGGAAAGGATAAACTTGATTCAATTTTGGACTCTCAAAGGTCTCCTAGCATCAAGTATGGACTTAGCTATAGTAAATTTGCCCAATCACTTCCTTCTAAGACCATTTTTGTTAAACCATCTAGTTCTAATGAGCCTAGTCCTCAAATGTCTAGTCTAAAGGTTTCTAATCCTAGAGGACAAGAACCAAAGACATCCAATGGAAATAAAACTAGAAAGATCTCAATTCATCAATATGCTTCCAAATAAAATGTAAGTAGGACATATACATTTAAAAGAGTTGCATCTAGGCCAAACCTTCATAGGGGACATGCTATTAGGTCTCATAATTATCATCACACTCACCATGCCTCATGCTCACATTCACATAATGGACATAAAAAGAATGGTGACATGAGACCATATTCACACTCTCATGCATATAGACTAAGAATAAGAAGGTTCAATGGTCATTATCACTATTGTGGCAAGTTTGGTCACACTAGTTATAGGTGTGCTATTAGGAAAATCCATCTTGGATATGGTAGAATATTTTATTTTAATGATGGAACTACTAACCCCCAAGGACCCTAGTACATTTAGGTACCTAAAGTAAATTTAATCATCATGTGTTGTTGTGCTTGAAATCTTCAAAGCTTGAAAGCAAGTGATACTTGGATAGTGGATGTTTAAGACACATTACTGGAAATGCCAATATGTTCCTTTCACTTGAAAAGAAAGATGGAGGCGGGCAAGTGACTTTTGGTGATAATGGTAAAGGTAAAATTATGGGAATAGGTAAGGTTGGTAAGGAAAACTCTCCTATTCTTAACAAAGTGCTTTTGGTTGATGGTTTAAAACATAATTTGCTTAGTGTTAGTCAATTATGTGATAAGGGCTGTAGAGTTATTTTTGAGCCTAAATCTTGCTTTGTGTCTAGGATGAGTGATAATAAAATGTTGTTTATTAGTGAAAGAATTGAAAATATTTATGTTATTGATTTGCATGCTTTGTCTAACAAAGATGTCAAGTGTTTTGTTTCTATTAGTGATGACTCTTGGACTTGGCATAGAAGGCTTGCACATGCTAGCATGGACCTTTTTGCAAACTTGAACAAGGATGAGCTAGTTGATGGGCTACTAAAGATCAAGTTTCAAAAGGATAAGGTGTGTAATGCATGCCAAATGGGTAAGCAAGTCAAGAGCTCTTTAAATCTATTCATAAGGTATCTACTTCTAGACGTCTTCAATTGTTGCATATGGATTTGTTTGGTCCTACTAGAGTGGCTAGCTTAGGTGGTGCATATTATGCCTTAGTGATTATTGATGACTACTCTAGGTATACTTGGGTTACATTCCTTGCTAATAAGGATGAATGTTTTGATATTTTTAAGAGATTTTCAAAAAGGGTTTAAAATGAAAAGGTTTTTCAAATCTCTTTTATTAGGAGTGATCATGGTAGAGAATTTGAAAATGAGAAATTTGATAAGTTTTGTAACTCACTAGGGATCACTCACAATTTTTCTTCTCCTAAGACTCAACTCAACTCAACTCAACTCAACTCAACTCAACTAAGCCTTTATCCCAAAAATTTGGGGTCGGTTATATGGATTCGCCTTTTTCACTCTGAACGATTTTGGGTTAAATCCTCAGAAATGTGTAATACTTCTAAGTCATGTTGTACTACTCTCCTCCAAGTCAATTTAGGTCTACCTCTTTTTTTCTTTCTATCCTCTAACCTAATGTGCTCTACTTTTCTAACTGGAGCCTCCGTATGTCTACGCTTCACATGACCAAACCACCTTAATCTCCCTTCTCTCAACTTATCTTCAATCAGCACCACTCCTACCTTTTCTCTAATACTTTCATTACGGACTTTATCTAGTCTAGTATGGCCACTCATCCACCTTAACATTCTTATCTCTGTAACTCTTAACTTAGATGCATATGACTCTTTCAGTGCCCAACACTCACTACCATATAACATAGCCGGTCATATGGCTGTACGGTAAAATTTTCCTTTTAATTTATTAGGAATCTTACGATCACATAAAACTCCCATGGCACGTCTCCACTTCAACCATCCGGCTTTAATCCTATGACTAACATCCTCCTCATATCCCCCATCTACTTGAAGGACTGAGCCTAGATATTTAAAGTGATTACTTTGGAACAGTACCACTCCATTCAAACTAACTCCTTCCCTATCACCAGTTTGGCCTTCACTGAACTTGCAATGCATGTATTCTGTCTTCGTTCTACTTAACTTAAAACCCTTTGACTCTAGAGTACTTCTCCAAAATTCTAGCTTCCTACTGACTCCTTCTCGTGTCTCATCTATCAGAACAATATCATCCGCAAACATCATGCACCAAGGAATACTCTCTTGTATATGTTTCGTCAGTTCATCTAAAACTAATGTAAAAAGGTAAGGGCTTATGGCTGATCCTTGGTGTAATCCAATTGAGATCGGAAAATCTCTTGTGTCCCCTCCCACTGTGCGCACAATATTAGTTACTCCTTCATACATATCTTTCAATACTTATATGTACCTAATAGATACCCTCTTTTGTTCTAACACATTCCATAAGACCTCTCTTGGAACACTATCATAAGCCTTCTCCAAATCAATAAAAACCATGTGTAGATCTTTCTTCACATCTCTATATTTCTCCATCAAGCTTCTAATGAGAAAGATTGCTTCCATAGTTGAACAACTGGGCATGAAACCAAATTGATTGAGAGAGATAGAAGTATCATGACGTAGTCGATGCTCCACAACTCTCTCCCACAACTTCATGGTATGGCTCATGAGTTTAATTCCCCTATAGTTTGAGCAACTCTGTATGTCTCCCTTATTTTTAAAAAAAGGTACTAAAATACTCTTCCTCCATTCATCAGGCATTTTCTTTGAGTTTAGAATCTTATTAAATAATTTAGTTAACCATGCCACTCCCATATCTCCCAAATACTTCCACACTTCAATTGGTATTTCATCGGGTCCACAGGCTTTACCCACTTTCATTCTCTTAAGTGCTTCCTTTACTTCTAAAGATCTAATCCTTCTTTTTCTATTGTTCTAAAATCTATATTCACGCTATTTCCATTTTGACTATTATTAAAGAGATCATTAAAATAATTTCTCCATCTTTCTTTAATGTCCTCATCTTTCACCAACACTTTTCCTTCTTTATCCTTAATGCACCTAAATTGATTGAGATCTTGACATTTCCTTTCTCTACTCCTTGCTAATCTATAAATATCTTTCTCTCCTTCTTTAGTTCCAAGTTTCTCATATAACTTTTCAAAGGCCTGTGCTCTTGCTTGACTAACTGTCTTTTTTGCCTCTTTCTTTGCTATCTTGTACTGTTCATATGCCTCATTATTATCACATTTAGGTAATTTTTTCTCCTAAGACTCCCCAACAAAATGGTATTATAGAAAGAAAAAATAAAACTCTTTTAGATATGGGGAGGACTATGTTAAATGAATATAATTTGCCTACTTATTTTTGGGCGGAAGCCATTAATACAGCTTTTTATGTTTCAAATAAAGTTTTGATTAGACCTATTTTAAAGAAAACCCCTTATGAGCTATGGAATGACAAGAAACCTAAAATAGGTTATTTTAGAGTTTTTGGTTGTAAATGCTTTATTTTGAATACCAAAGATAATTTAGATAAATTTAGCTCCAAAACTGATGAAGGTATCTTCTTGGGGTACTCTACATCTAGTAAAGCATATAGAGTCTTCAATAAGAGAAACTTAGTTGTTGAGGAGTCAATGCATATTGTATTTGATGAAGCTAACCCCTTTGGTCCTGAAAAGGATATTTCTTATGATGATGATGATGTAGGTAATCTTGATGAGTTAACTCTTGAAGATCCTCAATCTAGTGGAATTCAAGATCAACACATGGAAGATCCCTTGAAGGACTTAGGAGTTGTTCAAGTTAAGCTTCAAGAGCAATAAAGTCAACCAGTCCCATATCAAGAAGTCTAACAATATCTACCCAAAAATTGGACATTCAAAAAGGATCATCCTAAAGACCTAAACATTGGTGATACATCAAAGGGGGTAACAACTAGATCCTCTCTGAGAAATATATGTAATAACCTTGCATTTATTTCTCAAATAGAAATGAAGAGCATAGATGAGACCATTAATGATAAGAGTTGGGTACTTGTAATGCAAGAGGAGCTTAATCAGTTTCAAAGGAATAAGGTCTGGATCTTAGTTCCTAGGCCAAAGGACCATCCATCCATAGGCACCAAATGGGTTTTTAGAAACAAATTAGATAAGGATGTAAATATAACTAGAAATAAAGTTAGGTTAGTAGCCAAAGGCTATAACCAAGAGAAAGGCATTGACTATAATGAAACCTTTACCCTCGTAGCCAGATTAGAAGCCATTAGAATCTTGCTTGCATATGCATCATACATGAATTTTAAGCTTTTCCAAATGGTTGTTAAAAGTGCTTTTCTAAATGATTTTATTGATGAGGAGATATATGTTGAGCAACCTTCTGGTCTTGAAAATCATGAGTTTCCAAACCATGTTTTTAAATTGACTAAAGTCTTGTATGGTTTGAAACAAGCTCCTAGAGCTTGGTATGAAAGGCTTAGTAACTTTTTTTATAAAATGGTTTTTCAAAAGAAAAAGTCGATATAACTCTTTTTATTAACAATCATGTAAATGACATCCTTTTAGTATAAATATATGTTAATAATATTATATTTGGTGCTACTAATGAGTGTTTGTGTGAAGAGTTTACTAATACCATGAAGAGCGAGTTTGAGATGAGCATGATGGGAGAACTTAAGTTCTTCCTTGGGCTTCAAATCAAACAAGCTAAGGATGACATCTTCATCAACTAAGCCAAGTACACCAAAGAATAAATCAAGAGGTTTGGAATGCTGAATAGCAAGCCAAGTAGAACTCCAATGAGCACAAACACCAAACTTGGCAAGGACGAAAAAGGAAAATCGATTGATGAAAAGCTCTATTGAGGTATGATTGGTAGTCTTTTATATCTCACAGCTAGTAGACCGAACATTATATTTTTCGTATGTTTATGTGCACATTTTCAATCATGTCCTAAAGAGTCTCATTTGCATGCTGTTAAACGTATTTTCAAATACTTGAATGGTACATTGCACTTAAGTTTATGGTATCCTAGAAATGCATCCTTTGATTTATGTTCCTACTCGAATGCCAACTTTGCTAGAAGCATCCTTGATAGGAAGAGTACCTTAGGTACTTGTCAACTCTTAGGACACTCTTTAGTTTCTTGGTGTAGCAAAAAATAAAACTCGATTGCAATTTCCACGGTCGAAGCCGAATATGTGGCTGCGAGTCTTTGTTGTAGCCAAATACTTTGGATCAAGCAATAATTGAGAGACTTCAAAGTCTCTTTTACTCACATTCCTATTAAATTTGATAACACAAGTGCAATCAATTTGACCAAAAACCCTATACAACATTCTAGAACCAAGCATATAGACATTATACATCAGTTTATACGTGATCATGTATTGAACGGTGATGTTGTTCTTGAGTTTGTTGATACAAATCAGTAATTAGCTGATATCTTTACAAAACCTTTGTGTGAAGATAGGTTTAATTTCATTAAGAGAGAATTAGGAATGCTCGACAACCTTAATGCTTGAGATTGTGATTTACTGTTCACATGAATAAAATATTGGTTTCCTATTTTTGGCTGCTATGTGAACACAATACCATTCCTCATTAATTTGGATTATTCTCCTTGATTGTTCTCTAAAGGTTATTTTCCAAGATTCTGTTGATGCTTTGAATAGACTCCTTGATGGTTTTACAAGTCCTATGCAAATGAAATTAGTAAATTTGTATTGTAATCTTCTTGGCTCTTTATAGGCTATTCTTTAGAATAATTGGTATGTTGCCTCTATATTGAGCATATACTATACATGTGTTCTAAGTGTCTCAATGACATAATTATACTCATGTTCAGTTCCAAATCAAGTTAATTATGCACATTTGCTCAGCTACCATATAACAACCTTAATGGTATCACTTTCTGTGCTCAAATGTAAACCTTCTAACTTGAAGTTATCCTCGAAATGGTTACTGAATTGACAACGATGCTAAAAGCTTAAGCTTTTGGCACGGTGGTACTCCTTTGAATGATATCATAATTTTTATATGTTTTCCCTTCTAGAGTGCATTTTGATGATGCCAAAAGGGGGAAATATATAGCTAGTGGATGAATTAGCTAAGTGGATGAATAATTCCAGATTTTAAGCTTTAAACATGATATATAAATGATGATTTAGTGGGATACATGTTTTGGGTATACTTATGTGATGCTTCTTGGTAATCCTTTGATACATATTTTGAATTGTTTTTGATAAAAAAATAACTTTGCATCATCATTCACCTAGGATTCATGGCATTGCATTCATTGAGTCAAAACCTCTCTTATGTGCTCTCCAAATTCTATTTAGTAAGGCACAAACTGTTTTTGAAAGGGGGAGCACATTAAGGGGGAGAATTTGTAAAAAATTCACACTTCACTTGTACTTAATTTTCCTCATCCACTAATTATTTGTCATCATCAAAAAGGGGGAGATTGTTGGACCTAGGTGTCTTAACCCATGTTTTGATGATAATAAACAATTAGTGTGCTACTAATATACTTTGAAAGTGTTTGTTCTGAGTTTATAGGCCCTAGATTCAAAATTGCTAAATTGCTTCAAATCAAGGTTAAGGAAGAGCAAGATAAGAAAGTAAACATTTATGGGACCCTACAATGTAACTTTTATTTATTTTATATCTTGCAAATCTCATTTAATTAATTGTGTTGGCTCAAGTCTAGTTGGTACTAAGAATATCTTGTTCAACTTAGTTTTCACCTAATTCTTTATCAAGAAAAAATTAAACAAATTTTCCAAAAATGCAATTTTGAAAAGTATTTTAGTTGCAAAATACATTGAATTAGCTTTCCAATGGTTCAAACGGATCAAAAATCTGAGTTCGGATAAAAAAGTTATGAGTTTTTTAAACTCTTAATTTCTTAGTGTCTTTACTTATAACTTTTTCTTAATCAAGAGGGACTAAAATGAATTTTTCACATTTGAGAAATGCAAATTTGTTTTTGAAAGTGTTTTCATTGAAAATTTTATCAAATTAGCTTTCCAAAGATTCAAACGGATCGAAAATTCGAGTCCCGATCAAAAAGTTATGCATTCCCGAAGCCTAAGTGCCCTTTTAACACTTGTTCAGATATATGGATAGGCAAAAGTAAGACACAAAAACTAAACCAAAGAAAGGTCCATGAGATAAATTATCTTATGGTAGGGAATTTAACCCTAACAAGTCATTAAACACTAAACCACATGAAAGAGGTATGTGAGACCTATTTTCCCACTATAAAGTGATATAAATATTCTAATAAATATGTAATAATGTCACACCCTACTCCCTTGTAAGATGAAACATGATCTGTCACACCTTATCCCTCTGTAAGGCATAACATGATCCCGTAGAATACCTAATGAACTACCGCACTTCATCTACCGATAACTCATTAAGTACCCTACAAGGGATTTTAAAACAATTTTCTTATTTTTGATAAGTGGTGAGCATTTTCTAATAGGTATTTAAAACATTTAATTAAAATTAAAACTAGTTAATATTTTTAGTCCATTTTATTTTTTCACAAATTTTATAAAAATTTTACCAGAGTTCCGTCTGTATTTTGAGAAAACAGTTCTTCAAATACCTGAAAAAAAAAGCACTTCCAATAATTTTTCAACCATTGCTTCAAATTCATACTCAATCTCAACCAATTTCTCACCACATTTATCAACTTTCAAATTTCAAATCCGCTATCCAATGATCATTAAAATACCAGCAATCCAGTTCATTCAAATTAAATGAAATAGTTCCATTCATAATTCATTAAGGACAAAACAATTTATAAACATCCTTACAAAATTTACATTAAGAGAAAATTCAAATAAATTTATTACAAACTTTACACAAGCTTTATACAAGTTGCTCAAGACCGAATTTACATGTCCATACATTTATGCGCATTACCTACATCAAAAGAAATATTTACAGTTAGGGTATAAATTATACCCGATAACTTCAAGCTGATAGATCCTCAATCCTCAGCAGCTCAGTCTGCTGCTCCTCTAGTCTCTAAATCTGCGATAGCAATAACAGCCATCGCTGAGTACTGGAACTCAATGGTGCACAATATACTAAAATAGTCTTTATGCAGAATTTAAATCACATTTAATAAAAAATTTAACTAAACATGAAAATTAAATATAAAACATGAATTATGAGATTTTGATCTAAACAATTTCATTTTAAAGTGCCAAAACACATTTCATAAAACCCATAGTTAGATCATGCCATTCGAAACAAATATAATCTCAATAGCCAGAGGCTAAGGAGAATCACATCACAAGGCTAGCTAGCTCAAATATATGGATATCCTTTTACATCCTCTTCTACGAGCACACCTCAACACTTCTCCAGAGAAGGAATCAAAATTCGAAACTAATTACCTCCACTAGTCATGCTAGTGAGGTGTTCAAATATATGGTCATAACACTGTGGTTTCAAAACTTATCTTAACAATTTGCTAAACATTTTTATTTCAAATATACACAATAAATTTCACAATTTAAATCAAAACATCATAAATAATGTCACAATTAAACTTTCAACAATTCAAAGCAAAAGTAAAATACATATTTCATTCACTTTATCCATGAATTTTAAAGCATAGTGATGTTGTGCACAAACCTCAAGTGAGTCACCTCTTGGCCTTGACTCGGTTCCTCGGGTTCTTTCCCGGTATTCTTTTCAACTGAAACACACAATTTTACAGTGTTTCAGTACCATAACTTAGCATAAATTCAAAAATAATTTTAACTTCACTTTTACCTAGCTCTAACGTGCTAAACTCGATGTTCTTGAAATTTTGTGTTTCGGAGTTACTATTCACTACACTATTCAAATCAAATTGTTGACTTTCTAAGGCTTAATAGGTATGGGAATTCCAACTTCACCCACATACCATATTTTGGTCACTAAATTTATTGGTTTTGGTTGTTTGTTCAAATTCTAAGTCTTTTAAGCAAATTTGATATTTTTCAGTTTTGGTGTCTAAGGTTGCACTATTCCATTAGTCATCTTACTGTTGGAATTTGGCAAAACTTTGTTCATAGAAAATGTTCCCTATTGTCTTAAGTTTATTCTCCTTTTTGAATCACTGCAATTAGAGTTTTGTAGCTCAAGTTATAGCCATTTGAACCATGGCTGCCGGATTAGACTCAACCCAGAATTCTGGGCAATTTTTGGTTCTGGCAGTTTTAGGTCACCAACTTGGGGTGGCCAAATGACTTGGTTAATGGCATAATTTGGGTTTATGTTCTTCATGAAAGTTTTAGGTCTATATCTAGACTATCCACTGGTAAAATTTCAGGTCATTTTTACCTGCCTAGCTAAAGTTATGACTAAATGAACAAATACTATTCATTTGGTCAGTTTGTACAGGGCAAACTGTGATTTTTCAAGTTTGGTTAATTTGTTCACTAGGTTTTGGTCACTTTTTGGGCATGCTTCCTAAATGAAAATTGTGTCATTTAGTGTCTATTTTCATTCCCAATTGGTCTCATACCAATTGGACTTGTAAAATTTTATTTTTGATCCTTCAAAGGTAACTTGATCATACTGCCCACAGCATGACCATACTCAATCCGAATTTGGCCTAAACTCCAACCATTCCAACACACTTCATTTGGTCACCATTGACCATTTCTCACTTCAAATTAGGTTTAAGACATCATTTATAAGTTTCTCACATTTTTGGTCTCTAAACCCTAATGTCCAAAACCCTAATTCACATTAATTGTTGCATTTAACTAATCTAAGTATCTCAACCTCACTACCTCATTCATACAAACTTGCCTAACCTCTCAAATTCTAGCAAAACACAAACATATATACAGTAACCCTAGCTGGCTGAAATCTTTATGGTCCCTTATCTTAACATTTTGTTTCAACTTTCATCAAATTCTAACTTAATACAAGTATTTAATCATTAATATAAAGAAAAGTTTAAGGGATAAACACTAACCTTGCTTAGAGGGTTTCTAGGCTTTACTTTCTTCAAGTCTTTCTTCTTCTTTTTGCTCTCTAATGTTTCCTCAACATGTAATGAGAATTTTAAATGTTGGGACTTTGTGAATTTATGGAAGTAACTATGGAAATTTCAAGCTTTCTAATCCTTAAAAATGGTGGAACAAGTGAGTGAGAATGAAGAGAGAGACGGGGCGGCACAAGGATAAGGAAGATGACCAAATGATTTTCTTTTTCCTTTTACTTCTTTTATGTAATTTGTCTTATGGAAGACCCAAAAATCTATTTAATTAAATTTATTAATTATAGGATTTATGGCATCATGCACGATGTCATGCATGATGTCATCTCCCTACACCTTTTTCAGTTTCTTTCTTTTTTTTTTTTCTATTTGTTCTTTAATTTAATTCTCGATTCCAAAATTTTCTTTTCTGCAATTTTATTTGACAGTTAGGTCAGGAGTCAGCTCTCGGGGTCAATTGACCAAATTGCCCCTCGCCGGTTCGACCCGGTTTACAAATAATCCAATATTTTTATTCCGGCTCTTTGACCTAATTATTTGACTGGCTTAACAGTTCTTTTTCGTTATGTTCTCTTTTCCACTATGTTCATAATGGTCCTAAGGACCGCAGCGTCACATTTTACGGTTCGAAATTTGAGTTCAAAATGACTTCGCAGTCCTTCCCGAGAAGGTCACCCATCGCTGTGACTCTCGGCTCGTTTAACTTCTTATGTTTTGTTTTTCTTGTTTATACTTAACTAATTGGACATTACTAATTATTTGTGTTCATAGCTTATCTAGTTGTCTTAAGTATGGTTCTAATCCCCTTAATTGTCCGGACCGACACCGGTCACCGGAACAGTGAAATATACCAGGCTATACAAATAGGGGTGTTACATGATCCCGTAGTACACCTAATGAATTACTGTACTTCGCCTACTGATAACCCATTAGATATACTACAAGGGATTTTGAAACAATTTTCGCGAAATTTAAATCATCGATTAAAATCTGGTGTTACAAAATTTTTTTCAAAATTTTAGCAAAGTGCCGGCTGTGTTTTGAGAAAATAGCTCTTTAAACCTGAAAAGGAAAAACACTCCCAATATGTTTTCTCAAATACAACTCCATTTCATCTCACAATTCAATCTCAATAATCATCATTTCATTTTCAAACCAACCTCATCATAAAAGAAACATTTCATTGATTACAAGATTCAAAAATTAATATTACAAAACTATTCAGGTAAATGAAAACTCAAATTTACATTTACAATAATTTACATTTAATTACATACCAAAATATTTTACAAGAGTTTTTATACAAATGCTCAAATAATTAACATACATATTATTACATGCATACATCAAAACCTGTGTATATGGGTATACCTGGAGCTGATTTGAATGTCTCTTCAAATAAGCTTACTAAATTACTCTATACTCTTTTCACCTGCGACAGCATACAAAGCTATCGTTGAGTAGTGAACTCAGTGGAGCACAACTATAATTTAAAATATGGTATAATATACCTTAACAAAAATTACAGCAATTAATTTAGAAATCTGGATACTCATCAAATTCCAAAACTCAAAATATTTATTACCAATAATATAAATCATTTGTATAGAATGACTTTGATCACGAAATTCAATTTATCAAATCATAACTAACCATTTAAGGTAATTCTAACAAAATCAATTATACATAAATCATAATTGAAATCATAATTCTTTACTATTCAAAAACCATTCTTTATCTCGAAAACCATTCTTTATCTCAAAAGTCATTATTTATCTTACTAACTATGCAAGACTAATTCGAAAGGGCTATCTTCGGGGTGATTCTAACTTCCTATGGTCGAGGAGGTCAAATCATCGTGCACAGTACACATCACAATAATGAATATTTCGAAAGGGCCATAACATAAAAAACTTAAAACTAACCTCTAATAAGAGGAGAATTTAAGCCTGTGCACGTACCATGGTAATCAAAATACAACTAACTCCATTGTCTTCTCAACAAATGAGAGAGACGGGTAATAACCTAGTCAAGCATCTATAGTGAGATATAAAACAATAACACAATCCTTTTAGTGAGCATAAATCACAATAAAATTCGATTCAAAGTCAATTCCAATATCCAATAATTTTTATGCTCATCACAATTCAAATCATAAATTTTCATTTTTCCATGCAAATTGCCCATCACAATTCAAAACATGTTCTATCACAATTTTCCAAAACATAATTTATTTAATTCGCAACAATGCTTAACACTTGTTGAAATGCTATTTCACAAAGCTAAATTCATATATACTATAACAATTTCAATAATCACTGAATTAAATCCAATGCTTGTTAAATAAAATACATAAGAAAAATATGTCATTTAATTATATGAAATATTCAGAACAAAATCAGTTAAAAACTAGCTGTGCACAAATCTCTGATAAATGCCTCTTGGCTTTGACTCAGTGTTTCCTTCCCCTTCCCTGAGTCTTTGCTAACTGAAACACATAATTTGAAGTGTTTCAGTACTCATTTAAACCGTCTCTAACAAGTAGGCTTAATAATTAATTTATTGAATTCTATTATTTCCTTAATCAACCTAAGATGTTGACCCTCGATGCATTCTAGGTGAATTAGGTTTAATGTTACCAATATGTCACATTTTATAGCCCTTTAGTATTGGTATATGTTACCAATTTCATTTTCAAGTATATTGCATTTTATTGTAATTTGCCGAATTTCGGTATACTAATTTGACCTAGCCTGATGACCTAGTTCCCTTGGTTTTCGGGTTTTGGTCCAAACTACAAACTTGTAGATCTATGTCTTATTGCATGTGGGGAAAATTTTCAGTTCATTCTGAGTTGTGTAGACCAAGTTATGGTCAATTTACCAATGCTGGACAGAATGCATCAAAATGGTAACTTTAGGTTATTTTTAGGTCACTTTTGGTTCGGTCAGTTTTGGTACCTAAACTTGTGCAAGCTATTTGGCTTGGTTCTGGTCATTTCTGGGCTTTGGTGTCCTCATGAGAATTGTAGATCTATGTCTAAAATATTCATGGTAAAAATTTCAGGTCAATTGGACCTGTTTTGAGTAATTTATGGTCAAAATACTAACTATTGCCCAAATGGTCAATTTTCAGGCTTTCAAGTCACTAATCCGGATTTGGTCATTTTTCAAGTCACCTTCTAGGCAGAATTTAAGTAAGCTTCCTTCATGAAAGTTGGCACATTTTGTGCCTAGTTTCACCTCTAATTGGTCTCATACCAATTGGAGTCACACACTTAAGTTTCTAAGCCAAAACACACACTGCCCTACTACACACTTCTTCATCACATACCAATTACACATTTTATACTTACCAAACTACTTCCTTCATGCCAATTCTGGTTTGCACCTTAATATTAACACACTTTACTTCACATTTTTGGTCATTTTGGTAGCTTGTAACCGCTCTCAATATGCACACTATAACATAGAATTTTCCAAAGTCCATTTATAACAATTTAACCACATGACATACCTCATTTACATGTCCAAATTCAAATAATTATTTATATACACATGCTGCCATCAATGAAAACATAATTAAACAATATTTCATAAACTCAAACACTTCAATCTTCTTCATGAGGCTGCCACAAGTTTACACATACTCATCAATTTTCATTTCCACTTTTCAAGCTTCCAAATCAAACCTTACACATGGAATTCAACTACAATACAATCAAGCATTTAAATCATCATTCGAACCACTATTTACATGCAAGAACAAGCTATTCATAGTGAAGTTCCATGGCTTCCAAAATGTACATCTCCATTAATTCATCAAACTTCAAAAATTTTTCCGTAAATCAATTACCCACAACCTTGGTTACACTTTTAATGAAACAAGAATTGAAAACACTCACTTACCACTTTTGAAGTTCTTCAAAAGCTCACCAAAACTTAACTTTCTTGCTGCCTATCTACTGCCCATGGTGTGAGGATCACTTTTAAGGAAGGGACTTACAAGAATTTATGGCTTGAAGGTGGTGAAATGGGAGCTTGCATGCAATTTGGCTATGGTGTTTTTGGGAGCTTCATTTCGGCCATCAATGGATGAGTGAAGGAGATAAAGTGGTTAGTGGAAAATTCAGTCCACTTACAGCTATTTATATGTCTTACTAATCTCCACTAACTCAAAGTTAATTATTTAATTAATCAACTTTTAATTATTCTAACTCATACCCCTTAATTTCTCTTAATTTCATTACATATTTAATTTCCTTTTTCATGGGGTTTTCAAAATTTAATACTACTTATTTTTAATGGATATTTAGGTCAAAAGGCAACTCGAGGTGTCAAATGACCAGAATGCCCCTGTTCGGGTTGCATTCCCGATTTTTCGGTAATACTGAGTTTTATCGTTTTCTCGATTTCTCGTTTTTCTTTGTACTATTTAGTTAATTTTTTTTTATATTTCTAATGACATTTATACTTCAATAGATGTTCATTTAAGTCTTAAAAATATTTTTCAGGGCTCTCCATGGTCCAGGGCTAGTCAACGGTCCACGCTGTAACTTCCCGGTGCGGTCACCCATCGCTATGGTTCTCGGCTCGTTTAACTTGGTTACATTTCATTGCTATTATTTTTTCTTTGTTTTTCTTGTATTTTCTTTTCTTGTATTTCATTATTTTATGTCTCCTCACCCATATCTAAGTGTAGTTCTAGGCATCCTAGCTGTCCGGACTGACACTGGTCACCGGAACAGCAGAACGCACTACCGAACATAGGAGTGTTATAATTCTCCCCCCCCCCCTCCCCCCTTAAAATAAATTTGGTCTCAAAATTTTACTTTGCATCAGTCTCTGAATGGCTGTGGGTGCTGTCTCCTCATGTCATCTTCTAAGGAGAAACTTTAAGGAATACCTTATTACCCACTGCATATTCCATATCTCTTCTCTTCAGATCAACATAGGACTTCTGACGATCCGATGCAACCTTGAGTCTATCTCTGATCAATATGATCTTTTCCTCTATCTGTTGAGCAATTTCTAGCCCAATCATCTTCCTTTCACCTACTTCATCCCAACATAAGAGAATTCTACACTTTCTGCCATAAAAAGCTTCATATGGAGACATCCCAATGCTTGATTGGTACCTGTTGTTATAAGCAAACTCAATCAAAGGCAAGTGTATATCCCAACTACCTTCAAACTCAATCGCACAAGCCCATAGCATATACTCCAATATCTGAATTACCCTCTCAGACTGGCCATCTGTCTGTGGGTGGAATGCCTTGCTGAAGTTCAATCTAGTTCCTAGGGCTCTCTAAAGACTACTCCAGAATCTAGAAGTGAACCTAGGATCTCTGTCTGATACAATCGATACTGGCACTCCATGCAGTTTTACAATCTCATTTATGTACAATCTGGCCAATCTTTCCAACTATAGTCCATCCAAACTGGCAAAAAGTGAGTAGACTTGGTTAGTCTATCAACTATGACCCATACTGCATCATGACTATTTTGTGTCATCGAAAGTCTCATCACAAAATCCATAGTTATCTGTTCCCTTACAATGTTTCATAGGGTGTCATTTGTATGCTTGCTTGACACTTATTATTGTATACAAATTTTGTTAATGGGAGGTATTTGTCCCATCTCCCCTCGGATTCAAGGACACAAGTTCTCAGTACATTCTCGAGGGCTTATTACATTTTACAGGTTATTTTTATCATTTCATTTCATTATTTACAGAAACTCAATGAGTTTTCAGAATTTACCTGAATTACTTGTTTCGACTGTCTATCCGTCTGAGGATCATAAGTTGTACTGATATCTCTAAACTTATAGCAATTATTGTGGTACAGGTAGTTCACATTATTGTAACCGAGTTACTGATGGTTGCTACCTTACAAGTGTAGTCTTTCGACATGCTAGTTCTGAATTTTTAAATTTCTTACTAAAATTTTCACATTTATTTCCAGTAATAGCATTCTATTCGAGCGTAACTATATTAATTTATAGATTACTTACAAATATTCTTATTTTATTGTACCACGAGGAAGCATGTAGCTTTACACAATAATCCTGTGTCGGTACTATAATCTTCAGCTTATAATACAAACATCGAGAACATTACATAGTCACTACGTTATAAACTCATGGACTAGGTTTTCTAACATCTTATCTTTCTAGAATCCACTAGTATCCTAAACCGATTCTGATTACAATATCCCTTGATAATTACTAACAGTAACATTTTTGCCCTCATCTAGAGCAATTCTATTACTGTAACTTACTTTTAGGTCCTCTTGCCTTACATTAAGTAGGCTCGCCAATTAGCTTTATAATTTATGGTGTGTTTGAAAATACTTTTAGCTAACAATTCTTCCAAAATGAATGTCAATCATACTTGTTATTATAGTTTTTATCCTAAAGGACTAGTCACTAATACATCAAAATTCATTCCCATGTAAAAGAATAGCAACAGAACATATAGTTCTAACACTAGCACACAACTAAGTAGTGCTGGGATAAAATAATAACTAATTGTTTCTTTCAAAAATTAAGAACTTACCAATAGCTACATCCGAAGTTTCTATTCTTTCCCCATGGCGCACAGTGAACGCTCTAACTGGTGCGCTACTATATTTGGGTTGATTCACTGTGTTATGGTGGTGAGGAATACCAACTCTATTTCTATCTCAACTCTGACTGACTGTCTGTGAATTTCGGAGAGCAGATCAAGGTGCTCTAGTACAATCTCTAACAAAGTGTCCAAGCTTTCCACAATTGTAGCAGGCTCCAAAGGCCTTACGACAAATACCTCCATGTAGCTTACCACAAACATGGCAGAAACAAGCAGAATAGGAACTTCTGGTTGTTCGGCGACTAGATTTTGGTGTTCTCTGCCTTGATGATCCATTTTTGTCATATCCTTGAGCTCGGGATTCCTCAAATTCTTTTCTCTTCCCTAAATTACTGCTCGAGCTCTGACCCATATGTTTATCCCTTTTCTCCATTTCACACTGCCTTTGTGGGGGTTGGATTTGTGCTTGAGCTTGAGCTGACAGAGCATCAGCCATTTATTGAAAGAAAGTGGCCATTTGCTGGGCCATTTGTGCAGTAATTTGTACCGATAAAACTGGTACAGTTGGGCCTTTGACACTTTGTAGAGCTGGGGCCTCAACTTGTACTTCAGCCATTACAGACTGTTCTATTGTCTCATTCTTCTCTTCCATATCTTTTCACAGGATTTTCTATTCCTGCATAACCAACACAAGGAGATTCCTCTCCATTAGTTCATATTTATGATGTAAATGTACTTTATGTATCAAACATTTCAGCAGTTATAGTTATCGATAAAAAGATTCTAAATTCACAGTTCGAAATTTACTCTAAAATCATTGCTCTGATACCACAAAACATGTCATACCCTACTCCCCCGTAAGATGTAACATGATCCCGTAGTACACCTAATGAATTACCGTACTTCGCCTACCGATAACCCATTAGATATACTACAAGGGATTTTAAAACAATTTTCATGAAATTTAAATCATCGATTAAAATCTGGTGTTATAAATATTTTTTCAAAATTTCAGCAAAGTGCCGGCTATGTTTTGAGAAAATAGTTCTTCAAACCTAAAAAGGAAAAACACTCCTAATATGTTTTCTCAAATACAACTCCATTTCATCTCACAATTCAATCTCAATAATCATCATTTCATTTTCAAACCAACCTCATCATAAAAGAAACATTTCATTGATTACAAGACTCAAAAATTAATATTACAAAACTATTCAGATAAATGAAACCTCAAATTTACATTTACAATAATTTACATTTAATTACATACCAAAATATTTTACAAGAGTTTTTATACAACTGCTCAAATAATTGACATACATATTATTACCTGCATACATCAAAACCTGTGTACATGGGTATACCTAGAGCTGATCTGAATGTCTCTTCAAAGAAGCTTACTCAATTACTCTATGCTCTTTTCACCTATGGTATCATGCAAAGCTATCGCTGAGTGGTGAACTCAGTGGTGCACAACTATAATTTAAAACATAGTAAAATATACCTTAACAAAAATTACAGCAATTAATTTGGAAATCTGGATACTCATCAAATTACAAAACTCAAAATATTCATTGCCAATAATATAAATCATTTGTATAGAATTACTTTGATCACGAAATTCAATTTATCAAATCATAACTAACCATTTAAGGTAATTCCAATAAAATCAATTATACATAAATCATAATTGAAATCACAGTTCTTTACTATTAAAAAACCATTCTTTATCTCGAAAACCATTCTTTATCTCACTAACTATGCAAGACTAATCCGAAAGGGCCATCTTCGGGGTGATTCTAACTCCCTATGGTCGGGGAGGTCGAATCAGATTCTAACTCCCTATTGTCGGGGAGGTCGAATCATCATGCACAGTACACATCACAATAATGAATCTTCCGAAAGGGCCATAACATAAAAAACTTAGATCTAACCTCTAATAAGAGGAGAATCTAAGCCTGTGCACGTACCATGGTAATCAAAACACAACTAACTCCATTGTCTTCTCAACAAATGAGAGAGACAGGTAATAACCTAGTCAAGCATCTATAGTAAGATATAAAACAATATCACAATCCTTTTAGTGAGCATAAATCACAATACAATTCGATTCAAAGTCAATTCCAATATCCAATATCCAATAATTTTTATGCTAATCACAATTCAAATCATAAATTTTCATTTTTCCATGCAAATTGCCCATCACAATTCAAAACATGTTCCATCACAATTTTTCAAAATATAATTTATTCAATTCGTAATAATGCTTAACACTTGTTGAAATACCATTTCACAAAGCTAAATTCATACGTATTATAATAATTTCAATAATTATTGAATTAAATCTAATACTTGTTAAACATAATACATAAGAAAAATATGTCATTTAATCATATGAAATATTCAAAACAAAATCAGTTAAAAACTAGTTGTGCACAAACCTCTGATAAATGCCTCTTGGCTCTGATTTAGTGTTTCCTTCCCCTTCCCTGAGTCTTTGCTAACTAAAACACACAATTTGAAGTGTTTCAGTACTCATTTAAATCGTCTCTAACAATAAGGCTTAATAATTAATTTATTGAATTCTATTATTTCCTTAGTCAACCTAAGATGTTGACCCTCGACGCATTCTAGGTGAATTAGGTTTAATGTTACCAATATGTCATATTTTATAGCCCTTAAGTGTTGGTATATGTTACCAATTTTATTTTCAAGTATATTGCATTTTATTGCAATTTGCCAAATTTCGGTATACTAATTTGACCTAGCCAGATGACCTAGTTCCCTCAGTTTTCGGGTTTCGGTCCAAACTACAAACTTGTAGGTTTATGTCTTATTACACGTGGAGAAAATTTTCAGGTCATTCTGAGTCGTGTAGACCAAGTCATGGTCAATTTACCAATGCTAGGCAGAATGCATCAAAATGGTAACTTTAGGTCATTTTTAGGTCACTTTTGGTTCGGCCAGTTTTGGCACCTAAACTTGTGCAAGCTATTTGGCTTGGTTTTGGTCATTTCTGGGCTTTGATGTCTTCATAAGAATTGTAGATCTATATCTAAACTATTCATGAAAAAAATTTCAGGTCAATTGGACCTGTTTTGAGTAAGTTATGGTCAAAACACTAACTACTGCACAAATGGTCAATTTTCAGGCTTTCAAGTCACTAATTTGTATTTGGTCATTTTTTAAGTTTCCTTCTAGGCAGAATTTAGGTAAGCTTCCTTCATAAAAGTTGGCACATTTTATGCCTAGTTTCACCTTCAATTGGTCTCATACCAATTGGAGTCACATACTTAAGGTTCTAAGGCAAAACACACACTGCCTTACTATACACTTCTTCATCACATACCAATTACACATTTTATACTTACCAAACTACTTCATTCATGCCAATTCTGGTTTGTACCTTAATATTAACACACTTTACTTCATATTTTTGGTCATTTTGGCAGCTTGTAACCACTCTCAATATGCACACTATAACACAAAATTTTCCAAAGTCTATTTACAACAATTTAACCACATGACATACCTCATTTACGTGACCAAATTAAAACAACTATTTATATACACATGCTGCCATCAATGAAAACATAATTCAACAATATTTCATGAACTCAAACACTTCAATCTTCTTCATGAGGCTTCCACAAGTTTACACATACTCATCAATTTCCATTTCCACTTTTCAAGCTTCCAAATCAAACCTTACACATGGAATTCAACTACAATACAATCAAACATTTAAATCATCATTAAAACCACTATTTACATGCAAGAACAAGCTGTTCATAGTGAAGTTCCATGGCTACCAAAATGTACATCTCCATTAATTCATCAAACTTCAAAAATTCTTCCGTAAATCAATTACCCACAACCTTGGTTACACTTTTAATGAAACAAGAATTGAAAAAACTTACTTACCACTTTTGAAGTTCTTCAAAAGCTCACCAAAACTTAACTTTCTTGCTACCTATCTACTACCCATGGTGTGAGGATCACTTTTAAGGAAGGGACTTGTAACACCCTCCCTGTATTAACTCCGTACATTCTACTGTCCCGGTGACCAATGTCGATCCGGACAGCTAGAACGTCTGGAAAAATATTTAAACTAAAGTGAGGAACCATAATTAACTCAAATATTAATAAGAAAAATTTAGGAAAAATTTTAGAAATAAAATACAACCAAGTTAAATGAGCCGGTGCCCTAGCGATGGGTAACCTAGTGAGAAGTTGCGGTTCTCGCAACAATGAGCCCTAGACCTGGGAAAAAATTCATAAAATAATTTTTTGGACTCCAGAGAAGGGTCATTGAGGTTCCTATGGCATTAGAATGCCAAGAAAATATTTAGAAAAATTTTTCAATCAGTACAGACAATTTTGACCCGTTAAGCCAAAGAGAGGGCATTTTGGTCATTTCGCCTTCAGAGACGATTTTTGGCTGACTTGTCCAGTTAAGTAAATAATTATTATAAGATAAAATATGAATAAATATTGCTAAAAAATTAAATTAATAATGAATAGAAAAGAAAGAAAAAGAAAATGACTTAAATCCCTAATTATGACATCACTATGATGTCATTTAAATGCCCTCCACTAATCACCATTTAACAACACAACTAAAATTCTTTAAAAAGGAAAAAATGACAAATTAAGAAACCAATTTCTGGTTTCTTCTTCTTCATCTAGCCGTGACCCTCTCTTCCATCTCCCTCCATAAAAATTTTCTTTCATCACTTCCATTTCCCATGAATTCTCACTACTAAACCCTAGATATCTTTCATTAAAACTTGTCTATACCTCTTGGGAAAGTGTTTGGCAGCCTAGAAAAAGAAAGAAAGTGAAGTTCAAGCTTGGGAAAATTCTGTTCAAAAAGGTTAGTGCTTATTTATGCATATATCTCTCTTATTCCATGTTAGGGACTTAAAATGAGTATGAAAGTGTAAATTAAATGAAATAAAACTTATGTGTATGTACACCATGGAATTCGGCAGCCCTAAGGAAGGGATAAGGTTGACTATTTTGATGGGCTTAGAATGGACTAGAGATGATGTTTAAAGTATATATATATGGATAATGAATTAGTGTGTTTAACTAAGGTATGTTGTGTGAATTTGAAATGGGAAATCAGGGTTTTGGAGAGAAACTTGGACTTTGCTTATGTAATGGTGAATTAATATTCTAATGGTCAATTAGTGACCATTTGAGGTAAGTTGACCATAATTTGGAGTGAATTATAGCATGACAAACTGATTTGGTATGCTGTCTAGTGAGAGCAGCAGGTGTGGCTATGAGTCCAGCCTGTTTGGACAGCCATAACTTTGGCTGTGTAGGTTCAATTGGTGTTTGGCCAATTGGGCATGAAACTACACACATAATGGCACAACTTTGGTGAAGAAACCATGCCCATAAGACCAAACCAAGTGGACCAAAAACTTGCCTCAATCCGGATGCCCTGGAACCAGTTTCTGCAGAATGACCAATGTTCATTTGGCCATAACTCAGTGTAGAATGCCTGATTGACCTGAAATTTTACCAGCAACAAGCTGAGATATAGACCAACAACTTTTGTGAAGGAACCTACCCCAAATTATGACCAGAACCTATTCAACAAGAGAGTGGAAGTTATCACATCGTGACCGTAGATATGGTCAGTTCTGAAATTTTTCAATCCGGCTAGTTGTGGTTTTTGGACTGTAACTTGAGCTACAAAACCCCAAATGGAGTGATTCAAAAAAAGAAATTCAACTAGAAAAAATAAGGAACAACTTTCATGTTTATCATTTTCCCAAATTCCCACTGCAACAGCAACTAATGGAACAGTAAATTTTGGGTATAAAAACTGAAAATTCTGCTCCATAAATTTTAAGCTTAGAAATGATATTGTTAACCAATACCAACAAATTTTGAATGCAAAATGTGGTATGTTGGGAGTGTTAAAACCAATGTACCTATTTTCTATGCAAAAGTCAACATTTTTGTTAACTAATGAAGGGAATAGTAACACCAAAACTAGAAATTCAAAAATTGAAAGATTCAAAAGTGTCAAATGCCTTAGTATACCTAACAAGATTGGTTTGGATAGTTTGGCATGCCAATAGGGTTCAGTTAGCAGCACTGCACATGGCATTATACCATTCTGTGATTTCATGGCTTTAGCCATTCTGACATTGTGTTGAGATTTGGCCTTGTGCCTGATGTTATTACAGCTTGTTAGCTGTTCTGTTGCACACCGTGAGATACATATGTGACCGATGGTGTGACGGCCCGAGGTACTTGATGCCCAAAGGCGGTTACCCGCTTATCCAAATCCGATCCAAGATAGGTTACTTGGGCAACTAAAAATGAAAGTGGATAAATTTAATGAAATAATGAATATAACAAGTACAAAATAAGTAAGACTACAAATACTCATCGAAAGTTTATTTGCAATAAGACACCGATACATTCACTGCATATTTACTTCCTGTTATTTCTTTTTATTTTATTATTGGCACCACTAAGCATTATTGCTTAGCGCGTTGCTTTTGCCACGCCAGAGGTTCCGAGATATCGACCGAGAGCCCAAGAGACCACGGCATCGGGTGAGACCTCCTGCAGCTCTGCATAGTGTCCGTGTCACCTCACCATCTTCAGTGCATTGGTAGGACACTAGGTTTCATTTTGGTATTTTGTAACTACTTTTATTTTCTTTTGTGTAATTGAAACTTATGTAATGTATTTTGACATTCATGTAAATAATGGAAATTGTGTTTGTGAATGGAAAAGTGAATATTTATTTATGACTTTTACATGATTATTACATGAGATGAATGATTGATAAATGGAAATGTTGTTGAAAAACATATTGAGATTTTGATATTGGAGTTTGAGAATGATTGAATATGATTATTGGAAGTGTTTTTCACAGGTTCCAAAGAAATGTTTTCTCCATTTTTAGCCAGTACTCTGCCGGATTTTCTATAAAATTTTCGGAACCTCAAATAAATTATAATTTCAATAAATGACTTAAATGAATTATATTTCATAAATTATATTCAAAACTATGATAAAAGTAAATTAAGGAAAAATGAAAATGATTGAGATAAAATAGTGTTCCGGTACACCGTGTGACATATCTTACTCGGATATACTGTAGACGGGTAAGGGGTGTCACATTTAGTAGTATCAGAGCATGGTTTAGGCATTTCTGGGCCTAGATTGAGTCCATACCATGCATTGCATTTGTAAGAGTCGAGGTGACACTAATGCAGATCTGTTTATCTTTGTTATTTTGAATAGGATATGGACCCTACATCTCAGAGAGTAGTTGAGGAAGAAGTGGAGAGTCATGCTCCACCTGCAGCAGCTGAGACTGGGGGTAGGGGAGAACCTACTCCGCCAGCTCAAGCAGAGCCTGCTCAGCCTCCACAGGCCATATTCCAACAAATGGCCGAATTCTTCAAACAAATGGCTGGGGTAATGCCACCACTACCACCTCCACAATCGAAATCACACCTGGAAAGATTGAGAAAATTTGGAGCAGTGGACTTCTTTGGCAAGAGAGAAGATGATTCTGTTGCAGCCGAAAATTGATTGAACAGAACGGGCAGAGTTTTAAAACAACTCCACTGCACTCCAGAGCAAAATCTAGAAGCTGTTGTATCTCTGTTGCAAGATGATGCATATGAATAGTGGGATACGTTGTCTAGTAAAGTACAGCCAGAAGTAATAACTTGGGACTTCTTCCTCTCCGAATTCAAGAAGAAATATGTGGGTAGTGTATACCTGGAAGAGAGAAGAAGAGAGTTCATTAACCTGAGGCAGAGACAGCTGACAGTGGCCAAGTATGAAAAGGAATTTATCAGATTAAGCCGCTATGGAAGGGAGATAGTCCCTAATGAGGCCGAAAGGTGCAAAAGATTTGAAGAGGGATTAAATGACAACATAAAGATCATGATCACTGCCTTGGGAATCACCGACTTCACCAAGTTAGTAGAAGCTGCAATAAAGGTTGAAAAGGTTAGAATAATCGAGCAGACTAGAAGAGAGAGACAACAGAAGAGGGGCCCGGGTCAGTCTAGTTCATCTCCTGCACCTGGGAAGAAGTTTAAAGGTCCACCTGCACAGAGTTCAGGTCAATCACAAGGTCGTGGTCGGGCCAGGGGCCCAGCCACGCTACCCCTAGGAGAGGTCAGTCCACACCATAAGTGGGCAGCTCTCCAGGGATGGGGTTCAGGGGACCAGCCCCAGCATCTTCTGCATGTCTACATTGCCTGAAGTGGCATAAGGGGGAGTGTTGGAGAGTGACTGGTGCCTGCTTAAGGTGTGGGTCGACAGAGCATCAGCTGAGGAACTGTCCACGCAGAACTACTACAGCTGCTCCAACATAAACAAATAGACCTGCTCTTG
Source organism: Hevea brasiliensis (assembly GCF_030052815.1). NCBI lineage: Eukaryota > Viridiplantae > Streptophyta > Magnoliopsida > Malpighiales > Euphorbiaceae > Hevea > Hevea brasiliensis. The sequence continues at coordinate 40,054,148 of NC_079499.1, read as the reverse complement.
CACCACAAAAGGGAAGGAAATTTGGCAAATCGGAGGCAGTGGGACCATCACAGAGGCCTGCATCTGAGCTAGCAGAGAGGCCTCAGAGTAGACCACCTGCAAGAGCTTATGCCATTAGAGCTCAGGAGGAGCAAGATGCCCCGGACGTCATCAGGGTTACGTTCTCCCTCTACACTACATCTGTGCATGCATTAGTGGATCCAGGATCCACTCATTCATACATCTGCATCAACCTACCCATAGAAAGGGGGATACTAGTAGGGGAGAGTGACCAAGACATTCTGGTCACTAATCCATTGGGCCACAGTGTGGTAGTGAATAAAGTGTACAAGGGTTGCCCATTAAGGATTCAGGGGTATGAATTCTCGGCAGATCTAATTGAGTTGCCCTTCCACGAGTTTGACGTGATTTTGGAAATGGATTGGTTGTCACGTCATCAGGCAATAGTTGATTGCAAATTAAAGAGAATTTCTCTAAAAACTTCTGAGGGTAATGAAATCACTGTTGTGGGTGAAAGGACAGATTTTCTATCCAATGTTATCTCAGCCACAGCTGCAAGAAGAATGATGAGAAAAGGCTGTGAAGCCTACCTAGCACATGTGGTGGATACTAGGCAGGCTAAGCCAAACCTGAGTGATATACCCATAGTAAGAGACTTCCCAGACGTATTTCCTGAAGAGTTGCCTGGTTTGCCACCAGAAAGGGAAGTTGAATTTGCTATTGAGACACGCCGCACAAAGACCCATTTCCATTGCTCCTTATAGGATGGCACCCACTGAATTGAGGGAGTTGAAAACTCAGTTGCAAGAGTTGCTTGATAAGGGATTCATATGCCCCAGTGTGTCACCATGGGGAGCTCCAGTGCTGTTTGTAAAGAAGAAGGATGGGACTTTCTGGCTTTGCATTGATTACCGGCAGTTGAATAAAGTGACTGTGAAGAATAAATATCCGTTACCTAGAATTGATGATCTGTTTGATCAGTTGAAGGGAGCAGGAGTATTTTCTAAAATTGATCTCAGATCAGGGTATCATCAGTTGAGGGTGAAGGATGCAGATGTGCCAAAGACTGCATTCAGGACCCGATATGGGCATTATGAGTTCCTAGTGATGCCCTTTGGCCTAACGAATGCACTAGCAGCATTCATGGACCTTATGAACCGTATTCAGAACACCCTAAGTTCTAGAGTGCTCGCCGCTCCAGTGACCGGTGTTGTCCTGACAAATTAGGATGCCTAGAACCACACTTCAATGAGAGTGAGGAGACATAAAATAATGAAATAAAAGAAAAGAAAGTACAAGAAAAACAAAGGAAAAATGATTGCAAAGAAATGTGATCAAGTTAAACGAGTGAAACCTAACGATGGTGATCAGACTGGAAGTCACTGGGACCGTTGACTGCCCTCGACTACTGGGAACCCCGAAAACATTTTTGGGACATAAATAGATCCTTGTTGAAGAATAAATATCATTAGAAATATCAAAGAAAAATTAAATAATTAGTACAAAGAAAAGTGAGAAATCGAAAACAGACAAAACCCAGAATACCGAAAAATCAGGAATTCCACCCGAACAGGGCATTATGGTCATTTGACATCCCGAAGTGTCTTTTGACCTAAATGTCCATTAAAAATAAATAGTATTACACTTAGAAAATAAAATGAAAAATTAAATTGGTGGTACCTAAAATAAATAGTGGAAATTATGGGTTAAATGTGGAATAAATAAATAATTACTTTATTATATGATTAAGTGACTAAGTGGACCACTAAGGGATTAATTAAATACATAGTGGGACATGTGTACACTTAAAATGCAGCTGAATAAGTCATCTTCCTCATTTGCATTCAAATTGCCGAATTGAAGAGTGAAGGAAACTCCATAGCCATTTTTCATGCAAGCTTTCTTAACTCTCCATTTTCAACTCCAACCTCTTAGTGTTCTTCATTAAACTTTGTCTACACATCACAAGGAAGATATTGATACTAATTTTGAGAAGTTTGATGAAGGTTTAGCAAGTTACAATTAAAGGTAAGTTTGCATTTTTGAGAATTTCTTTGTTAAAGTTTATGTTCATGTTATGGGTGTTAGTTTGGTGAAAGAAAATTTTGAGTTTGAAGGGTTATTGTTGTTTTCATTTTGGACAGCCATGAGTCACGTTTTTGATGAGATATTTGTGCATATAATTGATGAGAAATGGTGTTGATCATGATGAATTAGTAACCTAGTGAATTATTTCATGTTTATGTGGTGATTTATGCACTTGGATGGGAATTGGTAAATTGTAGGGCACTTTGATGTTGAAGGACAAATTTTGGCAGCCTTGGGGACACTTGAATAAATGTGTATATTCATGGGAGTGTTGGCAGAATTGTGGCATTAAGGAATGAAGGATATGTGTATGAAATTATTGTGTAAAGTGTATGTGAGAATTAGTGGTGTTTAGGTGTGTATGTAATGGTATTGAGATATTGTAAATGTGAATTATATTTGGTGTGTTGAGGGTAATGGTAATCTGCCCAAAATAATGTTAATGTAAAGTAGATTATACTGTGGTTAATGTACCAAAACAGATTGGTAGGGAAGTGAACCAAATTGCAAGGTATATGTGTGTTTGAAGTGGGGTGTGAAATGCATATTGAGGGCAGTGTACATTTTAGCCTATAACCTTGAATGTGTAACCTCAATTGGTATGAGACCAATTTGAGGTGAAACTAGGCACAAAATGTGCCAACTTTCATTGAGAAACCATACCAAAATTCTGCTTGCAAGGTGATGTGAAAAATGACCAATTCGGATTAGGTACACTTGAGACCTAAAAACTGACCATTTGGGCAGCAGTGAGTATTTAGGCCATAACTCACTCAAACCAGGTCCAATTGACCTGAAATTTTGACCAAGAATAGTTAAGACCCATACCTACAAGTCTTATGAAGACACCAAAGCCCAAAAATGACCATAACCAAGTCAAACAACTTGCACAAGTTCGGGTCCAGAAACTGGCCGAACCAGAATTGACCAATTTGACCTAAAATTGACCTAAAATGGTACCATTTGACCAGCAATAGTATAATGACCATAACTTGGTCTACTTAACTCGGATTGACCTGAAATTTTGCACCGCGTGCAATAAGACCTAGATCTACAAGTTTGTAGTTTCGACCGAGACCCGAAAACCGAGGGAACTAGATCGTCCGGCTAGGTCAAACCAGTGTCCCGGAATCCAGCAATTTGCATTAAAATGCACTAAACAAGGAAATGACTTTGGTAAAACGTACCAAACCTAAAACCCTATCGAATGTGACATATTAACGACACTAAAACCTAATTTACCTAAAACGCAACGAGGGCCGGTATATTAGGTGATTAAGTGAATAATTGAGTTCAGTGCATTATTTACCAAACACCATCGATAGAGACAGTTTAATTTGGTACTGAAACACTTCAAATTGTGTTTCTCAGTTAACAAGGACTCAGCAAAAGGGAAAGAAATACTGAGTCAAGACCAGGAGACAAATATCAGAGGTTTGTGCACAACGAATATTTCTTTTGAATTTTTCAATTGAAATAAATATTGACTATTTGTACATTATTGTTTTAAATTGTGGAAATGTGTTTGGTGGACACTTATTGATTGAAAACCATTGTGAATGGTTTGAAACTGTGAAAAATTGTTTGAATGATATTGATGGATACTTATTGATTGAAAAGCAATCAGAAATGGATTTTGTGGAAATTGAAGTGAATTACGAATTGTGTTGCCATTTTGTGAATAAAATTATAACTTTGGAAATTTATTGGATTCTTACGGATCATTTGAATAAAATGTTTGGAATTGTTTTGACTCACAATTGGCATGACACGGATATTATGTTCCTCCTCCATTAATGGGGTGAGTGTGATTATTCCTCCCTCTTTGACTTATCACCAGGGTGAGTATGATTATGTTCCTCCTCTTTGACTTCCCACCGAGGTGAGTATGGATGAGTACTCATTATTCATTAGCTTCCTCCTCATTGATTTCGATTATTGGGGTGAGTATGTCTTGTCGTGGTGTACAACACGGCATATATGGAAAAATTGTGTCATGACTGAAATTGTGATATTGATTGGCAACACTGTATTCTTCAGTTATTTGATCGAATTGTGTTATTGATTTGCAAAACTGTATTATTCAGTTATTTGATCAAATTGTGTCCTTGATTGGAAAATCGTGTTATTCAAGAATTTGATCAAATTGTGTATGAATTGGCAATACGGTATTCTTAAGCTATTTGACTAAATTGTTTTATTATGAATTTTGATAATTTGTGAATTGGAGTTTAAATTCCTTATGACATTCATTGTCTTGAAATCAACTATGGTTTTAAGTATCCACTAATGATATGATTTATGAATTGTGATTTAAAATTGTATTTGGTTAATGTTGTGCACCATCGAGACATTGTCTCAATGATAGCTTTTATTGTCGCCGCAGTAGAGAGATAGACAGGCAGACTAGGTCGCTAGTACCGCCAAATGAGAGATTTTGGGTATAGTGAGTATACCATATGTGGCATTTTGTAATCAGAATGTATATTCACTGTATGTATATTTTGTTCTTGGTTTTGAGCAGATTGTAAATTTAAGTTGTACAAGAAAGTTGTAAAATAATTATGAGTTATTTGGCTTGTAAAAATTGTGTTATATCTTTGTATCTTAGTCTTTGAAAATCACTGTGGATTTGACTTGAGAAATGTGTTGTGTTGATAAAAATGTTGGAGTTGAGATTTGAAAATATATTGAAGTGCTTTTTACAGTTTTCAAGAACTGCTTTGTCCAAAATACAAATGGCACCTTGCCAAAATTTTTACAGATATTCCAAATAAATCAAATGAGTTAGTTGTTTCACTTGATTCACCAAAGTCTTTCACACTGTAAATAGTGCTCACCACTGTAAAAGAAGTAAGAAAAGTTTTTAAAATCCCTTGTAGTGTATTTAATGGATTATCAGTAGACGGAGTTGGTAATTCATTAGGTATACTACGGGATCATGTTATGCCTTACAGAGGGGTAGGGTGTGACAGTATCTTCCATCCATACCTAGATCGGTTCGTAGTGGTCTTTATTGATGATATTTTGGTGTATTCCAAGACCAAGGAAGAACATGATGAGCATTTGAGGATTGTTCTGCAAACCCTGAGAGAAAAGAAGTTGTATGCTAAGTTGTCCAAGTGTGACTTCTGGTTGAATGAGATTGCATTCCTTGGACACATAGTGTCAGCTGATGGGATAAGAGTGGATCCCAAGAAAATAGAAGCAGTGATAGAATGGAAGCCTCCCAGAAATATAACTGAGGTCAGAAGTTTCTTAGGGCTAGCTGGGTATTACAGAAGATTTGTGAAGAGATTTTCCTTAATAGCTACTCCAATGACCAAGTTATTACACAAGAACGTCAGATTTGACTGGAATGACAAGTGTCAGACCAGTTTTGAGAACTTGAAGGCTATGTTGACAGAGGCACCAGTGTTAACACAACCAGTGTCCGGAAAGGACTTTGTGGTCTACAGTGATGCCTCTCATAATGGGTTAGGGTGTGTATTGATGCAAGAGGGGAAGGTGATCGCTTATGCTTCCAGGCAGCTAAGGCCACATGAACAGAATTACCCTACCCATGATCTAGAGCTTGCAGTAATTATCTTCGCACTGAAGATATGGAGGCATTACTTGTATGGTGAAAAGTGCTACATTTACAGCACTACAAGAGTCTAAAATATTTGCCAACTCAGAAGGAGCTCAACCTTAGACAGAGGCGATGGATTGAGTTCCTGAAGGACTATGATTGTGTAATTGATTACCATCCTGGGAAAGCAAATGTAGTTGCTGATGCTTTGAGCAGAAAATCCATCACAGCTTTGAGATCATTGAATGCCCATCTAACTTTGATTCGAGATGGAGCTATTTTGGCTGAGTTACAAGTGAGGCCAAACCTCCTACAGTAGATTTTAGATGGGAGAAAGGCAGATAAAAAGTTAATGGCTATTATGAGCAAAATCTCAAAGGAAAAAGTAACTGACTATGAGGTGAAAGCAGATGGGTGTCTGTACTACAAAGGAAGACTGTGTGTACTAGATGATGGGGAATTGAAGGCCAGTATTCTAAAAGAGGCACATACCAGTGTTTATGCTATGCACCCAGGAAGTACAAAAATGTATCATGATCTGAAACTTCAGTATTGGTGGCCTGGTATGAAGAAGGACATAGCTGACTATGTGACTAAATGCTTGACATGTCAGCAAGTCAAGGCAGAACATCAAGTTCCATCGGGTTTGCTACAGCCTATACGTATACCTGAATGGAAATGGGATCGAGTCACCATGGATTTTGTAAGTGGTCTACCTCTCACCCAGAAGAAACATGATGCAGTATGGGTGATAGTGGATAGATTGACGAAGTCAGCACACTTTCTGCTAGTTAGGACTGACTACTCACTAGAGAAGTTAGCAGAATTGTATATCAGTGAGATAGTTAGACTACATGGAATTCCACTTTTCATCATATCTTATCGAGACCCAAGGTTTACATCGAGATTTTGGAAGAAGTTGCATGAGTCCTTGGGTACACAACTCCACTTCAGCACAGCTTTCCATCCTCAAACGGATGGGCAATCAGAAAGAGTAATCCAGGTAAACAATTGAAATCAATGGAATTGATACAAATATTGAATTAAAATGATAATAATAACATGAAATATATGCCAGGTCCTTGAAGATATGCTGAGGGGTTGTGTCATTGAGTTTGAGGGAAGTTGGAATAGATATCTCCCACTGGCAGAATTTGCATACAACAATAGCTACCAAGTTAGTATCCAAATGGCCCCGTATGAAGCACTATATGGGAGAAAATGTAGAACTCCGGTGTGCTGGACTGAATTGGGCAAAGACAAACTGGTAGGGCTAGACCTGGTGAAACATACTGAGGCGAAAGTAAAACTAATCAAAGCCAATCTGAAGGTTGCCTCAGACAGACAGAAATCTTATACCGACCTGAAGAGAAAAGAAATAGAATATGCGGTTGGCGACAAAGTGTTCCTCAAGGTGTCACCGTGGAAGAAGGTACTGAGGTTTGGAGGAAAAGGTAAGTTAAGCCCTAGGTTCATTGGCCCATATGAAATCATTGAACGTGTGGGTCCAGTGGCCTATAGGCTAGCTTTACCACCAGAGCTGGACAAGATCCACAATGTGTTCCATGTGTCTATGCTAAGAAGATACCGCTCAGATCCTTCACATGTCATCTCCATGGAAGAAATTGAAGTACAATCGGATTTGACATATGAAGAAGAACCCATACGGATCATGGCTCGGGAAGTGAAAGAGTTGAGAAATAAGCAGATTCCATTGGTGAAAGTGCTTTGGAGGCACCACAACACCGAGGAGGCAACTTGGGAAAGTGAAGAGACGATGAGGCAACAGTTCCCTCAACTGTTTGCATCAGGTAAATTTCGAGGACGAAATTTAAATTAGAGGGGAAGAGTTGTAACATCCTCCCTGGAGCAACTCCGTACATTCTACTATCCCGGTGACCAGTGTCGGTCCGGACAGCTAGAACATCTGGAAAAATATTTAAAATAAAGTGAGGAACCATAATTAACTCAAATATTAATAAGAAAAATTTAGGAAAAATTTTAGAAATAAAATACAACCAAGTTAAATGAGCCGATGCCCTAGCGATGGGTAACCTAGTGAGAAGTTGCGGTTCTCGCAACTAGAAGCCCTAGACCCAGGAAAAAATTCATAAAATAATTTTCGGGACTCCAGAGAAGGGTCATTGAGGTTCCTATGGCATTAGAATGCCAAGAAAATATTTAGAAAAATTTTTCAATCGGTACAGACAGTTTTGACCCGTTAAGCCAAACGAAGGGCATTTTAGTCATTTCGCCTTCAGAGACGATTTTTGGCCGACTTGTCCAGTTAAGTAAATAATTATTATAACATAAAATGTGAATAACTATTGCTAAAAAATTAAATTAATAATGAATAGAAAAGAAAGAAAAAGAAAATGACTTAAATCACTAATTATGACATCACTATGATGTCATTTAAATGCCCTCCACTAATCACCATTTAACAACACAACTAAAATTCTTTAAAAAGGGAAAAATGACAAATTAAGAAACTAATTTCTGGTTTCTTCTTCTTCATCTAGCCGTGACCCTCTCTTCCATCTCCCTCCATAAAAATTTTCTTTCATCACTTCCATTTCCCATGAATTCTCACTACTAAACCCTAGACATCTTTCATTAAAACTTGTCTATACCTCTTGGGAAAGCGTTTGGCAGCCTAGAAAAAGAAAGAAAGTGAAGTTCAAGCTTGGGAAAATTCTGCTCAAAAAGGTTAGTGCTTATTTATGCATATATCTCTCTTATTCCATGTTAGGGACTTAAAATGAGTATGAAAGTGTAAATTAAATGAAATAAAACTTATGTGTATGTACACCATGGAATTCGGCAGCCCTAAGGAAGGGATAAGGTTGACTGTTTTGATGGGCTTAGAATGGACTAGAGATGATGTTTAAAGTATATATATATGGATAATGAATTAGTGTGTTTAACTAAGGTATGTTGTGTGAATTTGAAATGGGGAATTAGGGTTTTGAAGAGAAACTTGGACTTTGCTTATGTAATGGTGAATTAATATTCTAATGGTCAATTAGTGACCATTTGAGGTAAGTTGACCATAATTTGGAGTGAATTATAGCATGACAAACTGATTTGGTATGCTGCCTAGTGAGAGCAGCAGGTGTGGCTGTGAGTCCAGCCTGTTTGGACAGCCATAACTTTGGCTTTGTAGGTTTAATTGGTATTTGGCCAATTGGACATGAAACTAGACACATAATGGCACAAATTTGGTGAAGAAACCATGCCTATAAGACCAAACCAAGTGGACCAAAAACTTGCCTCAATCCGGATGTCCTGCAACCAGTTTCTGCAAAATGACCAAATGAACAGTGATTGTTTATTTGGCCATAACTCAGTGTAGAATGGCCCAATTGACCTGAAATTTTACCAGAAACAAGCTGAGATATAGACCAACAACTTTCATGAAGGAACCTACCCCAAATTATGACCAGAAACTATTCAACAAGAGAGTGGAAGTTACTGTTTACTGCACTGTAGATATGGTAAGTTCTGAAATTTTTCAATCCGGCCAGTTGTGGTTTTTGGACCATAACTTGAGCTACAAAACTCCAAATGGAGTGATTCAAAAAAAGAAATTTAACTAGACAAAATAAGGAACAACTTTCATGTTTATCATTTTCCCAAATTTCCACTGCAACAGCAACTAATGGAACAGTAAATTTTAGGTATAAAAACTGAAAATTCTGCTCCATAAATTTTAAGCTTAGAAATGATATTGTTAACCAAAACCAATAAATTTTGAATGCAAAATGTGGTATGTTGGGAGTGTTAAAACCAATGTACCTATTTTCTATGCAAAAGTCAACATTTTTGTTGACTAATGAAGGGAATAGTAACACCAAAACTTGAAATTCAAAAATTGAAAGATTCAAAAGTGTCAAATGCCCTAGTATACCTAACAAGATTGGTTTGGATAGTTTGGCATGCCAATAGGGTTCAATTAGCAGTACTGCACATGGCATTATACCATTCTGTGATTTCATGGCTTTTAGCCATTCTGACATTGTGTTGAGATTTGGCCTTGTGCCTGATGTTATTACAGCTTGTTAGCTGTTCTGTTGCACACTGCGAGATTCATATGTGACCGATGGTGTGACAGCCCGAGGTACTTGACACCCAAAGGCGGTTACCCGTTTATCCATCCGATGTCCAAAGATAGGTTACTTGGGCAACTAAAAATGAAAGTGGATAAATTTAATGAAATAATGAATATAACAAGTACAAAATAAGTAAGACTACAAATACTCATCGAAAGTTTATTTGCAATAAGACACCGATACATTCACTGCATATTTACTTCTTGTTATTTCTTTTTTTTTATTATTGGCATGTCACACCCTACCCCTCTGTAAGGCATAACATGATCCCGTAGTATACCTAATGAATTACCAACTCCGTCTACTGATAATCCATTAAATACACTACAAGGGATTTTAAAAACTTTTCTTACTTCTTTTACAGTGGTGAGCACTATTTACAGGTGTTAAAGACTTTGGTGAACTGAAGTGAAATAACTAACTCATTTGATTTATTTAGAATTTCTGTAAAATTTTTTTTTTTTTTGGCAAAGTGCCCTCTGTATTTTGGATAAAACAGTTCTTCAGAAAACCTGTAAAAGCACTTCTATAATTTTCCAAATCTCAACTTCAATACATTTCTCAACACAATAATTCATCAACTCAATTCCATAGAAATTTTTTAAAGTCTGAGATAAGGAAATATGATACAACTTTTACAATCCAAAACACTCATAATTAATTTACAACTTCAAGGTACAATTTAATTTACAACTGCTCAAAACCAAATACAATATGTACATACAGTGTCATACATTACAGTACAAAAAGCAAAAGCGGTGTACTCAATATACTGTAATCCCTCATTTGGATGTATATGCAGCCTAGTCTCACGCCTGTCTATCTCTCTACCGCGACAAAGAATAAAGCTATCACGAGACAATGTCTCGATGGTGCACAACATTAACCAAATCCAATTTAAATCACAATTCATAAGTCATGTAAATAGTGGATACTTAAAATCATAATTAAATTCAAGACAATAATTGTCAACAAGAATTTAAACTCCATTTCTCAATATCACAATAATTTTCCATAAGTCGATCAGTTTGAATTCAAAAGACAAGATATGTCAATGAGAGTTTAAATCCATTTCACAATCTCACAATACACATCAATAAATCACACACGCCTTAATCATGATCCATAATTCAATTCATCCCAAAAGCCGATGGCTAATGAGGTATTCAATTCATCCCAAAAGTCGATGACTAATGAGGAATAACATGGCTAGCTAGCAAAAATATGAGTACTCATTCTATTCGTCCTCAACAGCACACACCTCAACACTTCAGCCAGAGAGGGAATTCAATTCATCCCACTAGACAAGCTAGAGAGGAATACAATCAATATACATGATAGCTGTGGTTTCAAACCATTTACTGATGCTTTTCAATCAATAAGTATCCATCAATGTCATTCAAATAGTTTTTCACAGTTTCAAACCATTCACAATATTTTTCAATCAATAAATATTCCTCAAACACATTTCCACAATTTAAAATAATGATATACAAATAATCAATATTTATTTCCATTGAAAATAATTCAAAAGAAACAGTTGTTGTGCACAAACCTCCGATATTTGTCTCCGGTCTTGACTCGATTTCTTTCCCTTTTGCCGAGTCCTTGTTAATCGAGAAACACAATTTGAAGTGTTTCAGACCAAATTAAACTATCTCTATCGATGGGGTTTAGTAAATAATGCACAGAACTCAATTATTCGCTTAAACACCTAATAAACCGACCCTCGATGCGGTTTAGGTAAATTAGGTTTTAGTTTCGTTAATATGTAACATTCGATAAATTTTTAGATTTTGTATTATTTACCAAAGTCATTTCTCGCTTAGTGCATTTTAATGCAAGTTCTTTGGATTCCGAACACTGGTTTGACCTAACCGGACGATCTAGTTCCCTCGGTTTTCGGGTCTCGGTCGAAACTACAAACTTGTAGATCTAGGTCTTATTGCACGCGGTGCAAAATTTCAGGTCAATCCGAGTTAAGTAGACCAAGTTATGGTCATTACACTATTGTTGGTCAAGTGGTACCATTTTAGGTCAATTTTAGGTCAAATTGGTCAATTCTGGTTCGGCCAGTTTTTGGACCCGAACTTGTGCAAGTTGTTTGACTTGCTTATGGTCATTTCTGGGCTTTGGTGTCTTCATAAGACTTGTAGGTATGGGTCTTAACTATTCTTGGTCAAAATTTCAGGTCAATTGGACCTGGTTTGAGTGAGTTATGGCCTAAACACTCACTGCTGCCCAATTGGTCATTTTTCAGGTCCTAATTGCACCTAATCCGAATTGGTCATTTTTTTAGGTCACCTTGCAAGCAGAATTTTGGCATGGTTTCTCAATGAAAGTTGGCACATTTTGTGCCTAGTTTCACCTCAAATTGGTCTCATACCAATTGAGGTTACACATTCAAGGTTATAGGCTAAAATATACACTGCCCTCAATATGCAATTCACATCCCAACTTCAAACACACACTTACCTTTGCAAGGTTTACTTCCATACCCTACCAAACTGTTTTGGCACATTACCAACAACATTTTCTACATAACATTAGCATTATTTTGGGCAGATTCCAATCACCCTCAACACACCAAATATCATTCACAATTACAATTTCTAAGTACCATTACAAACATACCTAAACATTACAAACTTTACATACACTTTACAATGTAAATTGACATACATATCATCAATCCTTCTAGGTCAATATGCTGCCCACACTCCTTCAATATACACCATTATTCAAGTGTCCACAAGCTGCCACAATTCATTCATCAACATCACATTGCCGTACCATATGCCAATTCCCATCAAAGTGCATCATTCACCATATATACATGCATTAAATCACTAGGTTACTAAATCACCATGATTAACATTATTTCTCATCAATTATATACACAAATACCTCATCAAAAACGTGACCCATGGCTGTCCAAAATGGCAACAACAATAACCCTTCAAACTCAAAATTTTCCTTCACCAAACCAATACCCATAACATGCATAAAAACTTTAACAAAGGATTTCTCAAAAATGCAAACTTACCTTTATTTGTAACTTGCTAAACCTTCACCAAACTTCTCAAATTGGGTGTCAATATCTTCCTTGTGATGTGTAGACAAAGTTTAATGAAGGAACTCAAGTGTTTGGAGTTGAAATGGAAGGAGGGATCAAGCTTGCATGAAAATGTCCATGGAGTTTTCTCTCACTTCATTCACGGCTTGGATGGTAAATGAAGAAGATGAAGTGGCTGCTGGACATAGTGGACTTACATCAGCCCCATAATGTGTTTATTTTATTCCCTTAGTGGTCCACTTACTCTAATTAATTCATATTATAAGTTACTTTCACTTAATCCCACATTAAACCCATTATTTCCACTATTTATTTTAGGTACCATCAAATTAATTTTTCATTTCATTTTCTAAGTGTAATACTATTTATTTTTAATGGACATTTAGGTCAAAAGACACTTCGGGATGTCAAATGACCATAATGCCCCTGTTCGGGTGGCTTTCCGATTTTTCTGAACACCGTATTTTGTCCTGCTTTTTCGATTTCTCACTTTTCTTTGTACTAATTATTTAATTTTTCTTTAATCTTTCTAATGAGATTTATACTTCAATAAGGGTCTATTTATGTCCAAAAAATATTTTTTAGGGTTCCCCGCAGTCCAGGGTTAGTCAACGGTCCACGCCGTGACTTCCCGTCTGATCACCCATCGCTAGGTTTCCTACTGCTTAACTTGATCACATTTCTTTACTATGATTTTTCCTTTGTTTTTCTTTTCTTGTATTTCATTATTTTATGTCTCCTCACTCATATTGAAGTACGGTTCTAGGCATCTTAGCCGTCCAGGACAACACTGTCACCGAGCAAGAGAACGCACTACCAACTTAGGGTGTTACAATTCTCCCCCTTAAATAAATTTCGTCTCAAATTTTACAGCATTAGTCTCTGAACAGTGTGGGTGCTGTCTCCTCATATCCTCTTCACGTTCCCAAGTTGCTTCCTCGCCTGAATGATGGTTCCACAAAGACTTTAACCAGTGTATCTGCTTGTTCCTCACTGTTTCACCTCATAAGCCGAATTTTTATGGGTTCTTCCTCATATGAGAGGTCCGGATTTACTTCAATCTCTTCAACTGATAGTACATGAGATGGGTCCGATCTGTACCTCCTTAACATGGACACATGGAAGACACTGTGTATCCTTGCTAGCTCGAGGTAATGCCAACCGGTATGCCAAGGGACCCACTCTTTCCGTAACTTCATATGGTCCGATGAAACGAGGACTCGCTTTCCCTTTCTCGCCAAATCTCATAATCCTCTTCCAAGGAGAAACTTTGAGGAATACCTTATCACCCATCGCATACTCAATATCTCTTCTCTTCGATCAACATAGGACTTTTGACGGTCCGATGCAGCCTTGAGCCTATCTCGATCAACTGATCTTTTCCTCTGTCTCACTGGACAATTTCTCGCCCAATCATCTTCCTTTCACCTACTTCATCCCAACATAAGGGAGTTCTACACTTTCTCGCCATACAAAGCTTCATATGGAGGCATCCCTATGCTTGATTGGTAGTGTTGTTATAAGCAAACTCAATCAAAGGCAAGTGTGTATCCCAACTACCTTCAAATTCAATCACACAAGCCCGTAGCATATCCTCCAATATCCGAATAACCCTCTCGGTGGCCATCCATGCATGGGTGGAATCTTTGTCTTTGAAGTTCAATCTAGTTCCTAGGGCTCTCTCAAGACTACCCCTAATCTAGAAGTGAACCTAGGATCTCTGTGGACACAATTGATCTGGCACTCCATGCAATTTTACAATCTCATATATGTACAATCCGCCAATCTTTCCGTGCTATAGTCCATCCGAATCGGCAAAAGTGAGCGGACTTAGTCAATCATCAACTATAACCCATACCGCATCATGACTACTCTGTGTCCTTGGAAGTCCGTAACAAAATCCATAGTTATTCGCTCCCATTTCCACTGCATCAAAAAGGATGTAACAAACTAGCTGGAACTTGATGTTCTGCCTTTACTTGCTGACAAGTTAGGCATTTGGAAACAAATTCAGCTATATCTCTCTTCATGCCCATCCACCAGTAATGTTCTTTCAACCCTCTGTACATTTTAGTTCCACCAGGGTGCATAGCAAATGGAGACTCATGTGCTTCCTTCATAATGACTTGTCTCAATTCCACATCACTAGGAACGCACATTCTACCCTGATGTAGCAATAAACCATCATCTCTCACAGAGAATTCAGGTTTCTTGCCCTGCCGACTTCTTTCAAGAGCTTCGATATTTTTCATCACTGCAGCGACCATTACGATCCGATCAATCAACACCGGCCGTACATGCCATGCAACTACCGTCGCCCTCATCATCAACCTCTAAACTGGCATGCTGTGCTTTCAATTCATATACCATGGACAAAGGAGAAACTCTGAGACTTGCCATAGTCTTGCGACTTAAGGCGTCAGCCACCACATTTGCTTTCCCTGGCTGATAGTCTATTAAGCAATCATAATCTTTAATGAGTTCTAACCATCTCCTCTGCCTCAAATTCAATTCCTTCTGGGTGCCTAAGTACTTCAAGCTCTTGTGATCTGTGTAAATGTAGCATTTCTCCCCATACAAATAGTGTCTCGGATCTTGAGCAAAAACAATAGCTGCTAACTCCGGATCATGTGTTGGGTAGTTCCTCTCATGCGGTTTCATTGGCGTGATGCATAAGCAATGACATTCGATCTTGCATCAAGACACGCCTAACCCATTGTGAGAAGCATCACTATAAATGTATATTCTTTACCCGAGTAGGTAAAGTGAGAACTGAGCTTGATTAAGCACCTCTTCAACTCATCAAAACTCACTGACATTTATCACCCACCAAATTTTACATCTTTCCGAAGCACTTGGTCAAGGAGAAGATAACATAGAAAACCCCTTCACAAATCGACGGTAATATCCATTTAAACCTAAAATCTGAATTTCTCGTGATGTTCTGGCGGCTTCCAATTAAGGATAGCTTCTACCTTGCTGGAATCTACCTTGATCCCTTCAGCTGACACAACATGTCCCAAAAAGGAGATTTCCTTCAGCCAAAATTCACATTTTGACAATTTGGCGTACAACTGTTTCTCCCTTAAAGTCTGCAGTACAATCCGCAGATGTCTATCATGCTCCTCTGCACTCCTCGAGTATATCAAAATGTCATCAATAAACACCACCACAAATTGATCAAGATATGGTCTGAAGATAGTGTTCATCAGATCCATAAAAGCAGCTGGAGCATTTGTTAACCCGAATGGCATTACTAGAAACTCATAGTGGCCATACCGAGTTCTGAAAGCAGTTTTTGGAATACTCTGCTCTTGCACCTTCAACTGATGATAACCAGATCGCAAATCAATTTTGGAGAATACTGCTGCACCCTTCAACTGATCGAACAGATCATCAATGCGAGGCAATGGATATCTGTTCTTTATTGTCACCCTATTCAACTGCCTGTAGTCAATGCATAAGCGGAGAGTACCATCCTTGTTCTTAACAAACAACACCGTGCTCCCAAGGTGACACACTAGGGCGGATGAAGCCCTTTTCAAGTAATTCTTGTAATCAGATCTTCACTCCTTCAACTCACTGGTGCCATTCTCAGTATGGCGTTATGGAGATTGGATCCACACCGTGCGAACATTAATTTCAAACTACACTTCTCTTCCGAGGTAATCCGCAATTCATCAGAAACACGCCCGAAAGTCATGTATCGTAGGGATGTCCTTCAATGCCGACTCCCCACTTGGGTGTCTACCACATGTGCCACGTATGCTTCACACCCTTTTCTGATCATTTTTCTGGCTAGTGCAGCTGAAATGATGTTGGATGGCAATAGCTGCCTCTCCCCATGTATCACCACATCACTGCATCTTGAGGAGACCAAAAGTGACTGTCTTCGCCATACCAATCATGGCATGATGCCTAGCTAACCAATCCATGCCCAAGATGATATCATAATCTCAAGGGCATTTCAATGAAATCGACAGAAAGTGTGTCCTTGGATCACCAAAGGGCAATCTCTATACATCCTATTAACCTCGACCTCTGTCCTAGCGGACTTGTTACTAGCACCTCAAAGTCCATTTTTGTACATGGAACAGCAATGCAATCAATGATGCTAGCACTCACATAAGAAGGGGTAGAACCCGGATCAAATAGCACAAATACATTCTGGTTAAAAGTTGAGAAGGTACCAGCCACAACATCGATGTCTCTCGCTCTTCTCTCTGTCTCATGGCATAGACTCGATCGAGCACCGCCTTGTTCTCGACTGCTTTATCGTGCCTTGGCTCTTTGGGTTACCTCTACCCTCGCCTCTACCTCTGCTAGGTGGTTGTGAGCTTCGTGACAGTGGCTCAATCGACCTTCTGCGGTAGTAGGAGGTGGTCCAACTCTGCGACCATCGGTGCGATCCTTGGCAAAGTGTCCTGTGCCTCCACAGCTTGTAACAGCTCCAATAGCCTTGCAGCAGATCCCACCATGATTTCTTCCACATGTTTCACATTGGCGAGGAGGATAGGAACCTCCTACTCTGCTGTGTCCGGATGGGGAGGTCTCTGTCCCGAATATCTTCCCTTCCGGACTTCTTGCCACCTCTCGCCATGTCCCCATAGTTCTTCCTCTTTCCAAAGATGACCACCGGAACTCGATCTACTAATTTTCCCTCTTTCTCTGTCTTCTCCGACCTCTTCTTCTCGTGAGCAGTCTCAAACTCAACTCTTTCCAACTCTAGGGCTTGAGAAACAAGTTCGAGAAGTTAGTGTGTTTGAAGCCGAGCACTTGTACTCTAATACCGGGCTTCAAGCCGCTCAAACCTCTTGCATCTCTCCTGCTGGTAGAGAGTAGACTCATTGCATAATGGCTAAGGCGGGAAAATTCTCTTTCATACTCACCACCGATCCCCTCTGTTTCAAACTTAAGAATTCTTGTAGCTTCGGTCTACATAGGCATCGTGGATGTATTTGCCTCAATTCCCGAGGAAGTCATTCCAGTCAAGATCGCAGTTCTACTGCATCGTGGGGAATGGTTTTCCACCATCATAAGCATCCCTTGTAGTAAGGATACCGAGTATTCAAGTCCGAGCTCCTCTCAGACAATGAAGTTTCTTGAACACCCTATCCATCCTCTCTAACCACTGCTCACCTTCTATAGGATCTACTGTCCCTTAAACTCAGAGCCCCATACTTCATCAATTTATCATATCGCTTGTAAGAGATCGTGGTTGTACCACTGTGTCCGAATTGGGACTTGAGTAGGTGCATTACCACCATTTGTTGGAATATTGCAGCCATCTCTTGAGCGAATCGAGCAGAAATCGCGTATCGCAGGGCCGGTGTCTTGAACCACTAACATTTTGTAGGCCTGGGGCATCCCCTTGCACCTCAGCCTCAATAGACTGATCGACTGAACGATCACCCTCTTCCATATTCAATGCGAGGATTTTAACTTTCCTGAACAAATGACACAAGAATATTCACTCGTTAGTGCATATTTATCTTTGAATGTATCAGTATGTATCAAACAATGATATTGAGCGGTTGTACTATGCAGAAAGAACATTCAAATAACAGGTGAAAACAGAATTTAAAACTTTGCTCTGATACCACTAAAACATGTCACACCCTACCCCTCTGTAAGGCATAACATGATCCCGTAGTATACCTAATGAATTACCAACTCCGCTTCATCGATAATCCATTAAATACACTACAAGGGATTTTAAAACTTTTCTTACTTCTTTACAAAGTGGTGAGCACTATTTACAGTGTTAAAGACTTTGGTGAATCAAGTGAAATAACTAACTCATTTGATTTATTTAGAATTTCAGAAATTTTTTTTTTTTTGGCAAAGTGCCCTCGTATTTTGGATAAAACAGTTCTTGAGAAAACTCAGAAAAGCACTTCTATAATTTTCCAAATCTCAACTTCAATACATTTCTCAACACAATAATTCATCAACTCAATTCCATAGAAATTTTTAAAGTCCGAGATAAGGAAATATGATACAACTTTTACAATCCAAAACACTCATAATTAATTTACAACTTCAAGGTACAATTTAATTTACAACTGCTCAAAACCAAATACAATCTGTACATACAGTGTCATACATTACAGTACAAAAAGCAAAAGCGGTGTACTCAATATACCTGTAATCCTCATTGGATGTATATGCACCTAGTCTCGCCTGTCTATCTCTCTACTGCGACAAAGAATAAAGCTATCACGAGACAATGTCTCGATGGTGCACAACATTAACCAAATCCAATTTAAATCACAATTCATAAGTCATGTAAATAGTGGATACTTAAAATCATAATTAAATTCAAGACAATAATTGTCAACAAGAATTTAAACTCCATTTCTCAATATCACAATAATTTTCAATAAGTCGATCAGTTTGAATTCAAAAGACAAGATATGTCAATGAGAGTTTAAATCCATTTCACAATCTCACAATACACATCAATAAATCACACACAGCTTAATCATGGTCCATAATTCAATTCATCCCAAAAGCCGATGGCTAATGAGGTATTCAATTCATCCCAAAAGTCGATGACTAATGAGGAATAACATGGCTAGCTAGCAAAAATATGAGTACTCATTCTATTCGTCCTCAACAGGCACACACCTCAACACTTCAGCCAGAGAGGGAATTCAATTCATCCCACTAGACAAGCTAGAGAGGAATACAATCAATATACATGATAGCTGTGGTTTCAAACCATTTACAGTGCTTTTCAATCAATAAGTATCCATCAATGTCATTCAAATAGTTTTTCACAGTTTCAAACCATTCACAATATTTTTCAATCAATAAATATTCCTCAAACACATTTCCACAATTTAAAATAATGATATACAAATAATCAATATTTATTTCCATTGAAAATAATTCAAAAGAAACAGTTGTTGTGCACAAACCTCTGATATTTGTCTCCTGGTCTTGACTCAGTATTTCTTTCCCTTTTGCTGAGTCCTTGTTAACTGAGAAACACAATTTGAAGTGTTTCAGTACCAAATTAAACTATCTCTATCGATGGGGTTTGGTAAATAATGCACTGAACTCAATTATTCGCTTAATCACCTAATATACCGACCCTCGATGCGTTTTAGGTAAATTAGGTTTTAGTGTCGTTAATATGTCACACTCGATAGGGTTTTAGGTTTGGTATGTTTTACCAAAGTCATTTCCTCGCTTAGTGCATTTTAATGCAAGTTGTCGATTCGAACACTGGTTTGACCTAACCGGACGATCTAGTTCCTCGGTTTTCGGTCTCGGTCGAAACTACAAACTTGTAGATCTAGGTCTTATTGCACGCGGTGCAAAATTTCAGGTCAATCCGAGTTAAGTAGACCAAGTTATGGTCATTACACTATTGTTGGTCAAGTGGTACCATTTTAGGTCAATTTTAGGTCAAATTGGTCAATTCTGGTTCGGCCAGTTTTTGGACCCGAACTTGTGCAAGTTGTTTGACTTGCTTATGGTCATTTCTGGGCTTTGGTGTCTTCATAAGACTTGTAGGTATGGGTCTTAACTATTCTTGGTCAAAATTTCAGGTCAATTGGACCTGGTTTGAGTGAGTTATGGCCTAAACACTCACTGCTGCCCAATTGGTCATTTTTCAGGTCCTAATTGCACCTAATCCGAATTGGTCATTTTTTTAGGTCACCTTGCAAGCAGAATTTTGGCATGGTTTCTCAATGAAAGTTGGCACATTTTGTGCCTAGTTTCACCTCAAATTGGTCTCATACCAATTGAGGTTACACATTCAAGGTTATAGGCTAAAATATACACTGCCCTCAATATGCAATTCACATCCCAACTTCAAACACACACTTACCTTTGCAAGGTTTACTTCCATACCCTACCAAACTGTTTTGGCACATTACCAACAACATTTTCTACATAACATTAGCATTATTTTGGGCAGATTCCAATCACCCTCAACACACCAAATATCATTCACAATTACAATTTCTAAGTACCATTACAAACATACCTAAACATTACAAACTTTACATACACTTTACAATGTAAATTGACATACATATCATCAATCCTTCTAGGTCAATATGCTGCCCACACTCCCTTCAATATACACCATTATTCAAGTGTCCACAAGCTGCCACAATTCATTCATCAACATCACATTGCACCATATGCCTATTCCCATCAAAGTGCATCATTCACCATATATACATGCATTAAATCACTAGGTTACTAAATCACCATGATTAACATTATTTCTCATCAATTATATACACAAATACCTCATCAAAAACGTGACCCATGGCTGTCCAAAATGGCAACAACAATAACCCTTCAAACTCAAAATTTTCCTTCACCAAACCAATACCCATAACATGCATAAAAACTTTAACAAAGGATTTCTCAAAAATGCAAACTTACCTTTATTTGTAACTTGCTAAACCTTCACCAAACTTCTCAAATTGGGTGTCAATATCTTCCTTGTGATGTGTAGACAAAGTTTAATGAAGGAACTCAAGTGTTTGGAGTTGAAATGGAAGGAGGGATCAAGCTTGCATGAAAATGTCCATGGAGTTTTCTCTCCATTCATTCACGGCTTGGATGGTAAATGAAGAAGATGAAGTGGCTGCTGGACATAGTGGACTTACATCAGCCCCATAATGTGTTTATTTTATTCCCTTAGTGGTCCACTTACTCTAATTAATTCATATTATAAGTTACTTTCACTTAATCCCACATTAAACCCATTATTTCCACTATTTATTTTAGGTACCATCAAATTAATTTTTCATTTCATTTTCTAAGTGTAATACTATTTATTTTTAATGGACATTTAGGTCAAAAGACACTTCGAGATGTCAAATGACCATAATGCCCCTGTTCGGGTGGCTTTCCCGATTTTTCGGTAACACCGTATTTTGTCTGTTTTTCGATTTCTCACTTTTCTTTGTACTAATTATTTAATTTTTCTTTAATCTTTCTAATGAGATTTATACTTCAATAAGGGTCTATTTATGTCCAAAAATATTTTCCGTGGTTCCATGATCCGTGGTTAGTCAACGGTCCACGCCGTGACTTCCCGGTGCGGTCACCCATCGCTAGGTTTCCCGGCTCGTTTAACTTGATCACATTTCTTTACTATGATTTTTCCTTTGTTTTTCTTTTCTTGTATTTCATTATTTTATGTCTCCTCACTCATATTGAAGTACGGTTCTAGGCATCTTAGCTGTCCGGACAACACTGGTCACCGGAGCAGTAGAACGCACTACCGAACTTAGGGGTGTTACATGGCACTTCTAAGCATTATTGCTTAGCGCGTTGCTTTTGCCACGCATAGGTTCTGGAGATACTGACCAAGAGCCCAGTAGACCACAGACTGGGTGAGACCTCCTGCAGCTCTGTATAGTATCTGTGTCACCTCACCATCTTCAGTGCATTGGTAGGACACTAGGTTTCATTTTGGTATTTTGTAACTACTTTTATTTTCTTTTGTGTAATTGAAACTTATGTAATGTATTTTGATGTTCATGTAAATAATGGAAATTGTGTTTGTGAATGGAAAAGTGAATATTTATTTATGACTTTTACATGATTATTACATGAGATGAATGATTGAGAAATGGAAATGTTGTTGAAAAACATATTGAGATTTTGATATTGGAGTTTGAGAATGATTGAATATGATTATTGGAAGTGTTTTTCACAAGTTTCGAAGAACTGTTTTCTCCATTTTTAGCCGGTACTCTGCCGGATTTTCTATAAATTTTTCGAAACCTCAAATAAATTATAATTTCAATAAATGACTTAAATGAATTATATTCAAAACTATGATAAAAGTAAATTAAGGAAAAATGAAAATGATTGAGATAAAATAGAGTGTTCCGGTACACCGTGTGACATATCTTACTCGGATATACTGTAGACGGGTAACGGGTGTCATGGGACTTACAAGACTTTATGGCTTGAAGGTTGTGAAATGGGAGCTTGCATGCAATTTGGCTATGGTGTTTTTGGGAGCTTCATTTCGGCCATCAATGGATGAGTGACGGAGATAAAGTGGTTAGTGGATAATTCAGTCCACTTATAGCTATTTATGTGTCTCACTAATCTCCACTAACTCAAAGTTAATTATTTAATTAATCAACTTTTAATTATTCTAACTCATACCCCTTAATTTCTCTTAATTTCATTACATATTTAATTTCCTTTTTCATAGGGTTCCCAAAATTTAATACTTCTTATTTTTAATGGATATTTAGGTCAAAAGGCAACTGGGGGTGTCAAATGACCACAATGCCCCTGTTCGGGTTACATTCCCGATTTTTCAGTAACGCCGAGTTTTGTCATTTTCTCGATTTCTCATTTTTCTTTTTACTATTTTATTAATTTTTCTTTGATATTTCTAATGACATTTATACTTCAATAGATGTTCATTTAAGTCTTAAAAATATTGTTCAGGGTTCCTCGTGGTCCAGGGCTAGTCAACGGTCCACGCCGCAACTTCCCGGTGCGGTTACCCATCGCTATGGTTCTCGGCTCGTTTAACTTGGTTATATTTCATTGCTATTATTTTTCCTTTGTTTTTCTTGTATTTTCTTTTCTTGTATTTCATTATTTTATGTCTCCTCACCCATATATTGGTGTAGCTCTGGGCATCCTAGCTGTCCGGACTGACACTGGTCACCGGAACAGTAGAATGCACTACCGAACTTGGGGGTGTTACAAATAATGTGTAATTGCCCATAGTATACCTAGACTTATTTATTTAGTTTGGATCGATTGGTATACCAATTAGGGACTACATATAGTAGTACTGCCTACTAAGAAAATCATGAACTGACAATATATGTCTAGTATGATTATTCTACAGGCTATATGCCTACTTTGTGACACCCTTTACCCATCTACAGTGTAGCCGAGAAACGCATGTCACACTCGGTGCCGGAGCACCCTATTTTATCTTACTTTATTCCTTTAAAAATTTTGTTCTCGTTATATTTTAATATCAATTATTTTTCTATAGCGAAACCAGTATAGTTTCCCCCGTTTCTATTACCATTTGGTTATTTCACTATTCACCTACTTGAAATTTCAACAATATTTTTACAATAAAATATCATCAGTTATTTTCATAATTATCTCATCACACATTTAATTCTTGCAACTCATTTGCATACATGTCCATTCATACTCAATTTATGTATCAAAATTCTCAAACTTCATAATTTACATGATTTACAAGCTAATTTCATAAATTCACAATATACATGATATATAAATTAATTACAATACCATAATTTATATTACAATTAATAACTAATTATAAATACATAAAATAACTTTTGTGAGCCCTATCTACATGCATTGCTGAGGAGGTGACAACTTGAACACTTCTGACACTTCTGCAGATCTAGACTCCAAAAATCTCAGTCAAATGTCCATTGGGTTTTAGCTTCAGCACCTGCGCGAAGGAAACAAATCCATCACACAAAGCATTTCTGCTTAGTGTTGCAATAATATAACAAGAAAATAATATATAGAAATAAGAAAGACTAAAGTATAATTCTAAAGTATAATTTAGATCATCGGGTATCAATTAAATTTGGTATGATATTTCTAATATCAATTATCTTATATTTTATTTTGTCCCTCTTTGGAAGTGCTGAGTTTATACAGTAATAATATTTGATATACAGATTAATTCTAGAGTATTGTATTTTTCAGTTCCTACAATTTTGAAAATTTCATTTGCACTACTTGATTTAGTTATGTTTTCATTGCTAATCTTTTTCCTCATTTCATTCAAAACTAATATTCTTAAATAATTTTAATAATTTACACTGCCCAGGTAACCTATGACAGGCTGACTAAACTGGATAACGGGTTATTGGCACTGGACACCATGGTGCCTCGGGCCGTTATACCATGCGACGTGGAACGTCAATCACGTATGCAATCAGTATGGCTAAAAAGCCATGATAACATATAATTGGGCATAAAAGCCATGAGTGTGAACATAAAGCCATGAATATAGGCATAAAGCCTTACGCAGTACTACTAAAACAATACCCTATTGGCATGCTAATCTATCAATTTGACACATGAGTCTAGGCAATACATGGGCACATAGTACTATTAAATGTTAATAGATTGTGTTTTATGACTTCATTTATTCATTCATTTTGTCATTCATATGATCACAATTTATAACAATTATTTCATTATATATTCCATTATATATATTTATTGTAACATTCTAAACTTTATTTTCTAGTGGAAATACAATATTTAGACTCATTTTCATCTAATGCATATATTCATGAATATCATTTATATAATTCACAATTTATCAATTATACCATCTATTTTTTCTTTCAAATTCCTTATCTAATTTATTACATCATTTTACATGTCCCTAGGTTCGACATTTTCATTTATGTTGATAACAATGTCTCCTAAGTTCTATTTGTGATGAGAATACAACTCCCATCTACCTATTCTCATAATTTAGGTATACATTAAGTCCTTTAAGTGGGGTACCATTGACCTCATTAGCAACTTAGTTTTTTGGTAGTTACTATTCACTTAACCATTTCCTTTTAAAGGTTGAATTTTTAATTCATAATATGTACACAAATGTTTGATATATATTTATACCACATTTTGGGTTCTAAGTTCGTTGGCATTGATTTCCAATTGCAATTCAAAGCCTCCTAAAAGTATTTTTAAAAATTCAGTTTTTGTGTCCTATGTATTCTATTCCATCGGTCTAAGCTACAGTGAGAATTTGCAAACTGTTCTTCATCAACGTTGTTTCTTTATGTTTCTTCTTTAATTTTCTTTTTGAATCACTCCATTTGGAGTTTTTTAACTCAAGTTATTGCCATTTTACCATAACTAGCCAGATTGACCTATACCCAGAATTTCTGGGCAATTTGGTTCTGCCAGATTTGGTATCCTAACTTAGACTAGCAATTTGAATTGGTTAGGTTTAGAATTTGAGTTTGTGTTCTTCATGAAAGTTGTTCTAAATTGTCTAATCTTTCCATTGATATAAAATTCAGGTCATTTAGATATTGCTACACTGAGTTATGGCTAAATGAACATGGTCAATTTTCCAGGGCAATATGTATGTTACACGAATTAGGTCAATTTTTAGGGCAACTTAGGCTGGTTTTCTGGGGATGGTTTCTTCACAAAAAAATGTGGCTTAAGGTCTTAAATTTCATCTTTAATTGGCCTCACACCAATTGGAGCTGTTTAGCTCTACTTATGTTCATTTAAACACACTAGACTCAAAGGTCCAGAATTTCCTGTATAAGAACAACACTCCCAATACCACCTTCCCACACTACTACCATCCACAATTCACATTCCATGCACTTCAATTAGTCCATAATTAGTCTCAACATCAACAATTTATCAACATATCATTAAATTCCTAATTTTTATATAAAACCCTAGCTCCAATTCAAGATTTACACAACATATATCACATTAGGCATACTAATCAATTTCTAATTGATGTCTATGCATCAAATGTCACACCTTATCCCTCTGTAAGGCATAATATGATCCCGTAGAATACTTAATGAACTACCGAACTTCACCTACCGATAACTCATTAAGTACCCTATAAGGGATTTTAAAACAATTTTCTTACATTTTGGAAGTGGTGAGCATTTTAGTGAGAATTAAAAACCATTTATTCAAAGTTTAAATACTAGTAAAAATTTTTGTCCATTTTAATTTTACCGCAAATTTTATAAAAATTTTGACAGAGTTCTGTTTGTATTTGGAGAAAACCGTTCTTCAAATACCTAAAAAAAACACTTCCAAAAATTTTTCACAACTCCCATCCTCCAATAAATCTCAATCAACTCAATTCAAATCACTTCAAAGTAATTCCACAATCCAAATCAAAATTTATTATCTCAAAATACTTAACAACTCCATTCACAAGGCATAAAATATGAAATTCACATGTACAATTATTAATTTAC
Organism: Hevea brasiliensis; assembly: GCF_030052815.1. Taxonomy (NCBI): domain Eukaryota; kingdom Viridiplantae; phylum Streptophyta; class Magnoliopsida; order Malpighiales; family Euphorbiaceae; genus Hevea; species Hevea brasiliensis. Next base: position 40,027,307 of record NC_079499.1, on the reverse strand, counting down.
AGAAGGAAATCCAAAAATAATATGATTACAATTTATTTACAACTGCTCAACTTACATTGATACATATAATATTACTATATTTATATCAAAATTAACTACAAGGGTATAAAATAATACCCGTACAAAAAGATCAGTGGAGGCCTCAATTCAATAGCAGCTCACTCTGCTGCTTTCTCCTTGCTCTTATCTGCGACAGCAAAATAAGCTATCGCTGAGTATAAAATACTCAGTGGTTCACAATAAAAATTTAAAATGCAATACATAAATCGTTCATTGATGAAACACAATTTGAATACTTCTCAATCACATTTCACAAATATCAAAGCTCATAATAACACCATTTAGTCAAATAATTTATTAAACACAGTGTTGCCAAAATCTTATACACTTAAGCCATGACACAAAATTTCCGATCAATGACGTGTTGTACACCACGACAAAGCAATCTACAACCCCACTAATCAAAATCAATGAGGGATGTGGCTAGCTAGCTAATGAGTACTCATCCGATCTCAACCTCAATTGGCAAGCCAGAGAGGGAGGAAAATAAACGATCTCAACCCCATAAATGGAGGAGGAATAATGTGATACTGTCATGCTATGTGTGAACATAAAATCAATTCAAAACAATTTATTCAAAAAATTTATTGGAAATCTGGTAAATTTTCAAAGTCATATTCACAATCATAAGTGGCAACACAATTTGTAATTAACTCAAGAAAAATCAAATTTTCAAGAATCATATATTTAAACAACAATTACTGTGCACAGACCTGACGTGAGTCGCCTTTAGGCCTTGACTCAGTCTCTCAGAGCTTCCAAGTTTTTTTCAGCTGAAACACACAATTTTACAGTGTTTCAGTACCATAACTTAGCATAAATCCAAAAATAAATTTCACTTCATTTTTACCTAGCTTTAATGTGCTAATTTCGACGTTCTCTAAGTTTTTGTGTTTCGAGTTACTATTTACTACACTATTCAAGTCAAATTGTTGACTTTTTAAGGCTTAATAGGTATGGGAACTCCAACTTCACCCACATACCACATTTTAGTCATTAAATTTGTTGGTTTTGGTCATTTTCTCAAAGCTTAAGTCCTTTTGGCAAAATTGTCAAATTTTCAATTTTGGTGTCCCTAATTGCACTGTTCCATTGGTCAATCTACTGTTGGAATTTGACAAAACTTCCTTCATAGAAAATGTTCCTTATTGTCTTAAGTTTATTCTCATTTTTGGATCACCCCAATTGGAGTTTTTTAGCTCAAGTTATGGCCATTTGAACCAGGGCTGCCAGGTTAGACACAACCCAGATTTTCTGGGCAAATTTTGGTGCTGGCAGTTTTGGGTCACCAACTTGGGGTGGCCAAATGGCTTGGTTGCTGGCAGAACTTGGACTTGTGTTCTTCATGAAAGTTTTAGATCTATATCTCATCTAACCACTGGTAAACCTTCAGGTCATTTGGACCTGCCTAGCTCGAGTTACGACTAAATGAATAAATACTGTTTATTTGGTCAATTGGTATAGTGGCAGACTCCACTTATCCAACTTTGGTCAATTTGTTCACTAGGTTTTGGTCACTTTTTGGGCATGGTTCCTGAATGAAAATTGTGTCATTTTATGTCTATTTTCATCCCCAATTGGTGCCATATCAATTGGACTTGTAAAATTTCATTTTTGGTCCTTCAAAGTTGACTTGGTCATGCTGCCAGCAGCATGACCATACACCCTCCGAATTTAACTTAATTTCCAAGCATTCCCACACAACTCATTTGGTCACAATTGACCATTTTTCACTTCACAATAGGTTAAACACATCATTTACTCATTTCTCCAAATTTTTGCCTCGAAACCCTAGGCCTCCAAACCCTAATCACACTAAATTGTTGCATTTAATCACATTTAAGCATTTCAATCTTACTACCATTCTCATACAAGTTTACTAACACATTTAATTCATTCAAAACACATCATACCCTCATACATCCATGGCTGGCCAAAATTTCAGTTTGGTCCTCCCCACATATTTTTATTTCATTTCATTAATTTCTAAGTTCATCTAAGTAACTAATTATGCATTTAAAGAAAAAAAAATGAAAGTTAGCATACTAACCTTTCTTAAAACTTCAAATGTCTATCTTTTGTTCTTCTTTCTTCTTTCAATATTCTTCTTAAGTTGAGATTACAAGCTCTAGTAAGGTTTTTAGGGGAGTTATGAAGGTTGAGTGAAGAAATTTAAGCTTGAGTATAAGCTTAAATGAAGAAACTTTCATGGAGGAATTAGGGAGAGAGTGGGATGGTAAAGGGAGAAAGAAGATGACTATTTTTTTTTTCTTTTCTTTTCTTTTCTTTTATCTATTTTGGTTTGTGGAAGACCACAAAAAAATCTAATTAATTAATTTATTAATTATACACTTATGGCATCATGCATGATGTCATGCATGATGTCATCACCTTTACTTTTTCATTTTCCCTTTTTTTTATTTTTTTATTTTTTTATTAGTTCTCTAATTTAATTCTCGATTCTGAAATTTTTTTTTCTCCGATTTTATTTGACAGTTAGGTTAGGAGTCAGCTCTCGGGGTCAATTGACCAAATTGCCCCTCGCCGGTTCATCCCAGTTTGCAAATAATTCCATATTTCTTCCAGCTCCCTGACCTAATTATTTGACTGGCTTAACAGTTCTTTTTCATGATTTTCTCTTTTCCACTGTGTTCATAAGGGTCCTAAGGACCGCAGCGTCACATTTTACGGTTCAAAATTTGAGTTTAAAATGACTTTACAGTCGTTCCCGAGGAGGTCACCCATCGCTGTGACTCTCGGCTCGTTTAACTTTTTATGTTCTGTTTTTCTTATTTATACTTAACTAATTGAACATTACTAATTATTTGTGTTTATGGTTTCTCTAGTTGTCTTAAATATGGTTCTAATCCCCTTAATTATCCAGACCGACACGGGTCACCGAAACAGTGAAATATACCAGGCTATACAAGTAGGGGTGTTACAATTCTCCTCCCCTTAAATAAATTTTGTCTCGAAATTTTACCTGGTATCAATCTCTGAACAGCTGTGGGTGTTGTCTCCTCATGTCCTCCTCTCGTTCCCAAGTAGCCTCCTGGCCCAAATGATGGTTCCACAGCACTTTTACCAATGGTATCTGCTTGTTCCGTAGCTGCTTCACCTCATAAGTCAGAATCTTTATGGGTTCTTCTTCAAATGTGATGTTTGGATTCACTTCAATTTCTTCTACTGGTAGTACATGAGATGGGTCTGATCGATATCTCCTCAACATAGACACATGAAAGACGTTATATATCTTCTCTAACTCTGGAGGTAGTGCCAAACGATAAGCCAAAGGACCCACTCTTTCCAATACCTCATATGGCCCGATAAAACGAGGACTTAGTTTCCCCTTCCTGCCGAATCTCATAATCCTCTTCCAAGGAGAAACCTTGAGGAAAACTTTCTCACCCACTGCATACTCAATATCCCTTCTTTTCAAATCAATATAGGACTTTTGATGATCTGATGCAGCTTTAAGTCGATCTTTGATCACCCTAATTTTCTTTTCAGTCTGTTGAACAATTTCGGGTCCAATCATTTTTCTTTCATCCATGTCATCCCAACACAACGGGGTTCTACATTTTCTGCCATACAAAGCTTCATATGGAGGCATCCCAATGCTTGATTGGTAGTTGTTGTTGTAAGCAAACTCAATCAAAGGCAAGTGTGTATCCCAACTACCCTCAAACTCAATCACACAAGCCCGTAGCATGTCCTCCAATATCTGAATTACCCTCTCAGACTGGCCATCTATCTGTCGGTGGAATGCAGTACTGAAGTTCATTCTAGTTCCTAGACTCTCTGAAGACTACCCCAGAATTTAAAAGTGAACCTAGGATCTCTGTCTGATACAATGGATACTGGCACTCCATGAAGTCTCACAATCTCATCAATGTGCAACCTGGCCAATCTGTCCAAACTGTAGTCCATTCGAATTGGCAGAAAATGAGCAGACTTAGTCAGTCTATCGACAATGGCCCATACTGCATCATGACTCTTCTGTGTCTTTGGAAGTCCCATTACAAAATCCATTGTTATTCTCTCCCATTTCCATTCTGGCACTGGTAGTGTATGTAACAACCCAGTTGGTACTTGATGCTCTGCCTTTACTTGCTGATAAGTCAGGCATTTGGATACAAACTCTGCCACATCTCTTTTCATACCCATCCACCAGTAATGCTTCTTTAGCCGTCTATACATTTTTGTACCTCCAGGGTGCATGGCAAAAGGAGACTCATGTGCTTCCTTCAAAATAATCTGCCTCAAATCAACATCATTAGGAACACACATTCGCCTCGGTGTAGCAAAGAAACCATCATCTCTGATTGAGAATTCTGGTTTCTTGCCCTGTCAGACTTCTTCCAACAGCTTCTGATACCTTTCATCATTCTGAGCAGCCATTCTGATCTGATCAATCAACACTGGCTGTACATGCCATGCAACTTCTATCTACCCCTCATCATTAATCTCTAAACTGGCATGTAATGATCTCAACTCATGTACCAAAGACAAAGGAGTAACCTGTAGACTTGCCATAGTCTTGCGACTTAGGGCATCAGCCACAACATTAGCTTTCCCTGGCTGATACTCTATTAGACAATCATAGTCTTTTATCAACTCTAACCATCTCCTCTGTCTCAAATTCAACTCTTTTTGGGTGCCCAAATACTTCAAACTCTTATGATCTGTGTAGATGTAGCACTTCTCCCCATACAATTAATGTCTCCAGATCTTAAGAGCAAATACAATAGCTGCAAGCTCCAAGTCATGTGTAGGATAATTTCTCTCATGCGGTTTTAGCTGGCGTGATGCATAGGCAATGACATTTCGATCTTGCATCAATACACAGCCTAACCCATTATTAGAAGCATCACTGTCAACTGTATATTCTTTACCCGGTGTAGGTAAAGTCAGGACTGGAGCCTCTGTCAAACATCTCTTCAATTCATCAAAACTTTGCTGGCATTTGTCCATCCACTAAAATTTCACATCCTTTCTAAGTAGCTTGGTCAATGAAGATGCCAACATGGAGAATCCCTTCACAAATCGACAGTAGTATCCAGCTAACCCTAGAAAACTGTGAATCTCTGTGACATTTCTGGGTGGCTTCCAATTAAGGATAGCTTCAAACTTGCTAGGATCTACCTTAATACCCTCTGCTGATACTATGTGCCCCAAAAAGGATATCTCCTTCTGCCAAAATTCACATTTTGACAATTTGGCGTATAGCTGTTTCTTCCTCAAAGTCTGCAGTACAATCCGCAGATGTCTATCATGCTCTTCTACATTCCTCGAATAGACCAATATATCATCGATAAATACCACAACAAACTAGTCGAGGTATGGTCTGAAGATAGTATTCATCAGATCCATAAAAGCAGCCGGAGCATTAGTTAACCCGAATGGCATGACCAAGAACTCATAATGGCCATAGTGGGTTCTAAAGGCAGTTTTAGGTATACTCTGCTCTTGTACATTCAGCTGATAATAGCCTGATCTCAGGTCAATTTTGGAGAACACAGTTGCACCTCTCAACTGATTAAATAAGTCATCAATGCGAGGCAATGGGTATTTGTTCTTTATTGTCACCTTATTCAACTGCCGATATTCAATGCATAACTGGAGAGTGCCATCCTTCTTCTTTAAAAACAACACCGGCGCTCCCCAAGGTGAAACACTAGGGTGAATGAAGCCCTTATCAAGCAGCTCTTGCAACTGTATTTTCAATTCTTTTAGTTCTGCTGGTGCCATTCTGTATGGTGTTATGGAGATTGGGTCCACACCAGGCATAACATCAATTTCATACTGCACTTCTCTTTCTGGAGGTAATCCTGGCAATTCATCAGGAAACACATCCGGAAAGTCACATACAGTAGGAATGTCCCTCAGTGCTGGACTCCCCACTTGGGTGTCTATCACATGTGCCTAGTATGCCTCACACCCTTTCTTAATCATTTTCTTGGCCAGTGCAGCTGAAATGATGTTTGAAGGTAATAACTGTCTCTCCCCATGTATTACTACATCACAATACTGAGGAAGACCAAAAGTGACTGTCTTCAGTCTACAATCAATCATCGCATAATGCCTGGCTAACCAATCCATGCTCAAGATAATGTCATAATCTCTGAAGGGCATTTCAATTAAATCAGATAAAAAAGTATGTCCTTGGATCACCAAAGGACAGTCCCTATATAGCCTATTTACCCTGACCTCCTGGCCTAATGGACTAGTTACTAGCACATCATAGTCTATCGGTACACACTGAATAGCAGTAGAACACATCACACTAGCACTAACATACGAATGTGTGGAGCCAGGATCAAATAACACATGTACATCTTGGTCAAGGATGGAAAAATTACTAGTTACAACATCTGATGTTTCAGCCTCCTCCCTCTGACGCATGGTATACACTCTAACTTGTGCGCCACTAGGTACTGGCTGGTTAACAGTGCTTTGACTTCCAGGAGTGTTACCAGGACCCCTACCTCTGCCTCTACCTCTACCTCTAGCAGCTGACTGTGACCCTCTAGGTGCAGAGACTTGGGCTGATCCTTCAGATGTAGCAAAAGATCCAGACCGACGCGGACTAGTGCAATCTTTAGTGAAATGTCCGCTCCCTCCACAGTTAAAACATGCACCGGTGGCCTTGAAATAAACGCCACCATGAGTTCTACCACAAGTTTCACACTGCCAGACTAATAGAGCTCCTCGGGGTGTCTGCTGGGTCTGCTGACCATACCGGGGTGGTCATTGGCCAGAAAATCTGCCTCTGCCAGATCTACAGGAGCTGGATCCCCCAAACTGTTTCCTCTTTTCAGAACCACTCTCAGATGCTTGTCCTAGAGTCTTTTCAGTCTTCTCTTTTTCTTGTGTACCCTTCCTCACCGCCCCTTCTGATTCTATCCTTTCCAGTTCCAGGGTCTGTGAGATCAATTCAGCAAAATTCTGATGTCGAAAACCCACGACTTGCATTTTCAAATTCGGCCTTAATCCGGACTCAAGCCTCTTAAATCTGTCTCTGGGGGTGGAGACTAAGCTTCCAGCATAGTGGCTTAGCCTTGAGTAGTCTCTCTCATATTCTGCTATGGTTCTCTCCCCTTGTTTCAAACTTAAGAATTCTTGTAATTTCATATCTACATATGCATCAGGAACCCATTTCTGCCTGAATTCCCTCAGGAAGTCTGTCCATGTCAGCACAGGCTCAACCGGGCTGTGGGGGATGGTTTTCCACCATTCATATGCATCCCCTTGTAACAAGGAAACAGAATACTCCAACTTCATCTCTTCCGTACACTGTAGTTTTCTGAAAAATCATTCCATTCTTTCCAACCATTGTTCTGCCTCCAGTGGATCCACAGTGCTTTTAAACTCAGTGGCCCCAAATTTCATCAATTTTTCATATTGCCGAGCTGAGGGCTGTGGTTGTGCTACAAGTACTGGCATTTGAGCTTGGGGTGGCACATTACCCGCCATTTGCTGGAAAAATGGATCCATCTACTGTACAAATTGAGCAGGGAACTGCGGTGCTGGAGCAGGAGCTGGAATGGCTGACCCACTCATGTTCTGGAGTGCTGGGGCTTCCCCTTGAACCTCAGCCTCAACAGATTGTTCTTCGGAATGATCTCCTCCTTCCATTCCGTTTTCCCAAATTTTCTACTTCCTGAGATCAAACACAAGGAGGTTGGCCTCCGTTAGTGCATATTCATGATGTAAATACATCATATGTATCAATTAAAGACACTTAAGCAATTGTACTTATCAAAGAAATATTCACACACATAGTCAAAATTTATTGAAAAACCATGCTCTGATACCACTAAAACATGTCACACCTTACCCCTCTGTAAGGCATAACATGATCCCGTAGAATACTTAATGAACTACCGAACTTCACCTACCGATGACTCATTAAGTACCCTACAAGGGATTTCAAAACAAATTTCTTACATTTTGGAAGTGGTGAGCATTTTAGTGAGAATTAAAAACCATTTATTCAAATTTTAAATACTAGTAAAAATTTTTGTCCATTTTAATTTTGTTGCAAATTTTATAAAAATTTTGACAGAGTTCCGTTTGTATTTGGAGAAAACCATTCTTCAAATACCTAAAAAAAACACTTCCAAAAATTTTCCACAACTCCCATCCTCCAATAAATCTCAATCAACTCAATTCAAATCACTTCAAAGTAATTCCACAATCCAAATCAAAATTTATTGTCACACCCTACCCCTCTGTAAGGCATAACATGATCCCGTAGTATACCTAATGAATTACCAACTCCGTCTACTGATAACCCATTAAATATACTACAAGGGATTTTAAAAAACTTTTCTTACTTCTTTTACAGTGGTGAGCACTATTTACAGGTGTTAAAAACCTTTTTGATCTGAAGTGATAGAACTAACACATTTGAATTATTTGGAATTTCTCAGAAAATTTTGGCGAATGCCATCTGTATTTTGGATAAAGCAGTTCTTGAAAACTCTGTAAAAGTACTTCAATTATTTTCCAAATCTCAACTCCAACATTTTTCTCAATACAACATATTTCTCAACTCAAATCCACAGTAATTTTTCAAAAGCTGAGATATAGGAAATATAATACAATTTTTACAAGTCAAAATAACTCATAATTATTTTACAACCTCAAGTTACAATTTGAATTTACAACTGCTCAAACCAAAACAATATGTACATACAGTGGTCATACATTACAGTACAAAATGCAAAAAGCGGTATACTCATTATACCCGAAAAATCTCTCGCTGGAGGTACTAGCAGCCTAGTCTGCTTTACATGCTGTCTGTCTACTGCGACAATAAAAAGCTATCATTTGAGACAATGTCTCAATGGTGCACAACATTAACCAAATACAACTTTAAATCACAATTCATAAACCATATAAATAGTGGATACATAAAACCATAGTTAAATTCAAGACAATGAATGTCATAAGGAATTTAAACTCCAATTCACAATTTATCAAAATTCATAATAACACAATTTAGTCAAATAATTTAAGAATACAGTATTGCCAATTCATACACAATTTGATCAAAATACTTAATAACACAGTGTTGCCGATCAATATCACAATTTAAGCCAGGACACAATTTTTTCACACATGCCGTGTTGTACACCACGACAAGACACACTCACCCCAATAATCGAAATCAATGAGGGAGGAAGCTAGCTGAATAATGAGTACTCATCCATACTCACCTCAGACTGGGAAGTCAAAGAGGGAGGAACATAATCATACTCACCCTGCATCGATAAGTCAAAGAGGGAGGAATAATCACACTCACCCCATTAATGGAGGAGGAACATAGTAACAGTGTCATGCCAATTGTGAATCAAAACAATTCCAAACATTTTATTAAATGATCCGAAGAATCCAATAAATTTCCAAAGTTATAATTTCATTCACAAAATGGCAACACAATTCGTAATTCACTTCAATTTCCACAAAAATCATTTACAGTGCTTTTCAATAAATAAGTATCCATCAAATACCATTCAAACGGTTTCTCACAGTTTCAAATCATTTATAATGCTTTTCAAGCAATAAATATCCATTCAAGTACATTTCCACAATTTAAAACAATAACATACAAGTAGTCATAATTTATTTCAATTGAAAATAATTCAAAAGAAATAAATATTGTGCACAAACACAATTTAAAACAATAACATACAATTTATCATATGAAATATTATTCAGAACAAAATCAGTTGAAAACTAGTTGTGCACAAACACAATTTAAAACAATAATGTACAATAGTCATAATTCATTTCAATTGAAAAATTCAAAAGAAATAGTTGTTGTGCACAAACCTCTAATATTTGTCTCCTGGTCTGGACTCAGTGTTTCCTTCCCTTTTCCTGAGTCTTTGGTAACTGAGAAACACAATTTGAAGTGTTTCAGTGCTAAATTAATTTGTCTCTAACGATAATGGTCGATAAGTAATTCACTGAAAGCTATTATTTGCTTAATCACCTAATATACCGACCCTCGATGCGTTCTAGGTAAATTAGGTTTTAGTGTCATTAATATGTCACATTCGATAGGGTTTTAGGTTGGTACGTTTTACCAAACTCATTTCCTCGTTTAGTGCATTTTAATGCAACTTGCTGGATTCCGGGATACTAGTTTGACCTAGCCGGACGGCCTAGTTCCCTCGATTTTCGGGTTTCGGTCAAAACTACAAACTTGTAGATCTATGTCTTATGGACCGCGGTGCAAAATTTCAGGTCATTCCGAGTTAAGTAGACCGAGTTATGGTCATTATACTATTGCTGGTCAAATGGTAACAAATTAGGTCAATTTTTGGTCAATTTGGTCAACTCTGGTTCGGCCAGTTTTTGGAACCGAACTTGTGCAAGTTTTTTGACTTGCTTATGGTCATTTATGGGTTTTGGTGTCTTCATAAGACTTGTAGGTATGGGTCTTAACTATTCATGGTTAAAATTTCAGGTCAATTGGACCTGTTTTGAGTGAGTTATGGCCTAAAAACTCACTGCTGCCCAATTGGTCAATTTTCAGGTCTCAATTGTACCTAATCCGAATTGGTCATTTTCTTATGTCACCTTGCAAGCAGAATTTTGGTATGCTTTCTCAATGAAAGTTGGCACATTGTGTGCCTAGTTTCACCTCCAATTGGTATCATACCAATTGAGGTTACACATTTAAAGTTATAGGCTAAAATGTATACTGCCTTAATCACATTGCTTAAACATACATCAATTACACCCTTACCTTACTAGATGTTCACTTCCCCACCAAATCTGTTTTGGTACATTACCAAAACCATACTCCACTTCACTTTAAAGTCATTTTGGGCAGATTACAATTATCCTCAACACACCAAATATAACTCTAATTCCCAAAGTCCAAATACAATTACACATACACATAAACATTACTAGTTTTTACATACACTTTACACAACAATTTCATATACATATCCATCAATCCTTAATGCCACAATTCTGCCCATATCTTCATGAACACATACACTTATCCAAGAGTTCCAAGGCTGCTGAAAATGTCCCTCAACCCCAAAGTGTCCTACAATTCACCAATTTCCATTCCAAGTGCAAAATCACCATATATATGTGGAATAATTTACTAGGATATTAAATCACTTAATCAACATCATTTCTCACCAAATATATGTACAAATATTTCATCAAATACATAACTCCATGGCTGTCCAAAATGAACATCTCAATAACTCTTCAAACCTAAAAATTTTCTTCACAAAACCAACACCCATAACATGTACACAAAGTTTAACAAAGCAATCTTCAAAAATGTGAACTTACCTTATGGTTGGAACTTGCCAAACCTTGATTAAACTTCTTAAATTTGGTATCAAGCTCTTCCTTATGATGTGTAGACAAACTTTCATGAAGGAACCTAAGTGATTGAAGGTGAAATGGAGGGTTAGATGAAGCTTGAATGAAAAACGTCAATGGTGGTTTCTCTTTTCTTCAATTCGGCAATGTTGGGAGAATTGGAGAAGATGAAGAATTCAGATGGCATTATGGACTTACACCTGCCCCATTACATGTTTAATTTATTCATTAGTGGACCACTTACTTAAGAAAAATGATTTAATAAGATTTAAGTGCTAATTACACAATTTTCACTCCACTTTTGGCTATTTATATTAGGTACCCCCAAATTAATTTTTCATTTTATTTTCTAAGTGTAATATTATTTATTTTTAATGGACATTTATGTCAAAAGATACTCCGGGATGTCAAATGACCATAATGCCCCTGTTCGGATTGCATTCCCGATTTTTCGGTAACACCGGGTTTTGTCCGTTTTTCAATTTCTCACTTTTCTTTGTACTAATTATTTAATTTTTCTTTGATATTTCTAATGATATTTATACTTCAATAAATATTTATTAGAGTCCTAAAAATATTTTCCAGGGTTCCCCGCAGTCCAGGGCTAGTCAACGGTACACGCCGTGACTTCCCGGTGCGGTCACCCATCGCTAGGGTTTTCGGCTCGCTTAACTTGGTTACATTTCTTTGCTATTATTTTTCCTTTGTTTTTCTCGTATTTTCTTTTCTTATATTTCATTATTTTATGTCTCCTCACACATATTGAAGTGTGGTTCTAGGCATCCTAGTTGTCCGGACAGCACTAGTAACCGGAACAGTAGAACGCACTACCGAACTTAGGGGTGTTACATTTATCATCTCAAAATATTTAACAACTCCATTCACAAGGCATAAAATATGAAATTCACATGTACAATTATTAATTTACAGAAGGAAATCCAAAAATAATATGATTACAATTTATTTACAACTGCTCAACTTATATTGATACATACAACATTACTATATTTACATCAAAATTAACTACAAGGGTATAAAATAATACCCGTACAAAAAATCAGTGGAGGCCTCAATTCAATAGCAGCTCACTCTGCTGCTTTCTCCTTGGTCTTATCTGCGACAGTAAAATAAGCTATCGCCGAGTATAAAATACTCACTGGTGCACAATAAAAATTTAAAATGCAATACATAAATCGTTCATTGATGAAACACAATTTGAATACTTCTCAATCACATTTCACAAATATCAAAGCTCATAATAACACCATTTAGTCAAATAATTTATTAAACACAGTGTTGCCAAAATCTTATACACTTAAGCCATGACACAAAATTTCCGATCAATGCCGTGTTGTACACCACGACAAAGCAATCTACAACCCCATTCATCGAAATCAATGAGGGAGGTGGCTAGCTAGCTAATGAGTACTCATCCGATCTCAACCTCAACTGGCAAGCCAGAGAGGGAGGAAAATAAACGATCTCAACCCCATAAATGGAGGAGGAATAATGTGATACTGTCATGCAATGTGTGAACATAAAATCAATTAAAAACAATTTATTCAAATAATTTATTGGAAATCTGGTAAATTTTCAAAGTCATATTCACATTCATAAGTGGCAACACAATTTGTAATTAACTCAAGAAAAATCAAAATTTCAAGAATCATATTTTAAACAACAATTACTGTGCACAGACCTGACGTGAGTCGCCTTTAGGCCTTGACTCAGTCTCTCAGAGCTTCCAAGTCTTTTTCAGCTGAAACACACAATTTCACAGTGTTTCAGTACCATAACTTAGCATAAATCCAAAAATAAATTTCACTTCATTTTTACCTAGCTTTAATGTGCTAATTTCGACGTTCTCGAAGTTTTTGTGTTTCAGGTTACTATTCACTATACTATTCAAGTCAAATTGTTGACTTTTTAAGGCTTAATAGGTATGGGAACTCCAACTTCACCCACATACCACATTTTGGTCATGAAATTTGTTGGTTTTGGTCATTTTCTCAAAGCTTAAGTCCTTTTGGCAAAATTGTCAAATTTTCAGTTTTGGTGTCCCTAATTGCACTGTTCCATTGGTCAATCTACTGTTGGAATTTGACAAAACTTCCTTCATAGAAAATGTTCCTTATTGTCTTAAGTTTATTTTCATTTTTGGATCACCCCAACTGGAGTTTTGTAGCTCAAGTTATGGCCATTTGAACCAGGGCTGCCGGGTTAGACATAACCCAGATTTTCTGGGCAAATTTTGGTGCTGGCAGTTTTGGGTCACCAAATTGGGGTGGCCCAATGGCTTGGTTGCTGACAGAATTTGGGCTTGTGTTCTTCATGAAAGTTTTAGATCTATATCTCATCTAACCACTGGTAAAATTTCAGGTCATTTGGACCTGCGTAGCTCGAGTTATGACCAAATGAACAAATACTGTTCATTTGATCAATTGGTACAGTGGTAGACTGCACTTATCCAACTTTGGTCAATTTGTTCACTAGGTTTTGGTCACTTTTTGGGCATGGTTCCTAAATGAAAATTGTGTCATTTTATGTCTATTTTCATTCCCAATTGGTGCCATATCAATTGGACTTGTAAAATTTTATTTTTGGTCCTTCAAAGTTGACTTGGTCATACTGCCAGCAGCATGACCATACACCCTCCGAATTTAACTTAATTTCCAACCATTCCCACACAACTCATTTGGTCACAATTGACCATTTTTCACTTTACAATAGGTCAAACACATCATTTACTCATTTCTCCAAATTTTTGCCTCAAAACCCTAGGCCTCCAAACCCTAATCACACTAAATTGTTGCATTTAATCACATTTAAGCATTTCAATCTTACTACCGAATTCATACAAGTTTACTAACACATTTAATTCATTCAAAACACAACATACCCTCATACATCCATGGCTGGCCAAAATTTCAGTTTGGTCCTCCCCACATATTTTTATTTCATTTCATTAATTTCTAAGTTCATCTAAGTAACTGATTATGCATTTAAAGAAAAAAAAATGAAAGTTAGCATACTAACCTTTCTTAAAACTTCAAATCTCTATCTTTTGTTCTTCTTTCTTCTTTCAATCTTCTTCTTAAGTTGAGATACAAGCTCTAGTAAGGTTTCTAGGGGAGTTATGAAGGTCGAGTGAAGAAATTTAAGCTTGAGTATAAGCTTAAATGAAGAAACTTTCATGGAGGAATTAGGGAGAGAGTGGGAAGGCAAAGGGAGAAAGAAGATGACTATTTGATTTTTTTTTCTTTTCTTTTCTTTTATCTATTTTGGTTTGTGGAAGACCACAAAAAAAATCTAATTAATTAATTTATTAATTATACACTTATGGCATCATGCATGATGTCATGCATGATGTCATCACCTTTACTTTTTCATTTTCCCTTTTTTTTTCTATTAGTTCTTTAATTTAATTCTCAATTCTGAAATTTTTTTTTCTCCGATTTTATTTGACAGTTAGGTCAGGAGTCAGCTCTCGGGGTCAATTGACCAAATTGCCCCTCGCCGGTTCATACCGGTTTGCAAATAATTTCATATTTCTTCCGGCTCCCTGACCTAATTATTTGACTGGATTAACAGTTCTTTTTCATGATTTTCTCTTTTCCACTGTGTTCATAAGGGTCCTAAGGACCGCAGCGTCACATTTTACGATTCAAAATTTGAGTTTAAAATGACTTCGTAGTCGTTCCCGAGGAGGTCACCCATTGTTATAACTCTCGGCTCGTTTAACTTCTTATGTTCTGTTTTTCTTATTTATACTTAACTAACTGAACATTACTAATTATTTGTGTTTATGGTTTCTCTAGTTATCTTAAATATGGTTCTAATCCCCTTAATTATCCGGACCGACACCGGTCACCAGAACAGTGAAATATACCAGGCTATACAAATAGGGGTGTTACATCAAACACTATTTCTAAACCATTCAAATCCATCAAAACCCTCAAACTCTCACTCCCATAATGCTGGCCAAAATTCCATGAAACCTAAACATGCATATTTACTTCATTTTTCATCAATTTCTAACCTAACTTAACTTGAATTCATGCTTAAAAGGAAATAAAGGCAAGAAATATGGCACTAACCTTGTTTGATAAAATTTCCAACTTGATAAACTTTCAATTCTTCTCTTCTTTTTACTGCCTAGAGGATGTTTAAGATAAAAGGAATAATTTTAGTGAAACAACCAAGTGGTTTAATGGGATTTTTATAAGAAATATTTAGTGAGAAGGTGAAGCAAAAATGGAAGTATGGAGAGGGATATGGGTCTCAGCTGAACAAGAAAGAAGGAGTAGAATTTTCTTTCTTAGTTTTGACTTAATTTTCCACCTTAAAAAAAATTTAAGTGTGTTGTTGAATTGTGATTGGTGGAGGCATGTTAAATGACATCATCGTATGTCATAATTCCAATTTTTATTCATTTTCTTTTCTTTTCTGTCCTTCTCATTTTCAATTTAATTTTTAGCAATATTTATTAATATTTTATGTCATATAATTCACTTATTTAAATGGACAAGTTGGTCAAAAATCATCTCTGCAGGCGAAATAACCAAAATGCCCTTCATTTGGCTTAAGAAGCTAAAATCGTCTGTACCGATTGATAAAATTCTCCTAACCTTTTTCTTGGCATTCTAATGCTACCTAGGGCTCCGTAACTCTTCTTTGGCATCTTAGAAATTATTTCACAGGATTTCCCTCGGGTTTAGGGTTACTATCTGTCTTCACAGCTACTTCCCGTTAAGGTCACCCATCACCAGGGCATCGGCTCATTTAACTTTGTTGTATTTCATTTCTAAAATTTTTCCTTAATTTTTCTTACTATTATTTGGTCTATTTATGACTTCTCACTCTAGTTTACATATAGTTCCAGACATTTTGATTGTCCAGACCGACATTAATCATTGGAACAGTCGAATGCACGAACTAGCTAAAGTGAAGGTGTTACATACTTACTGGCCATTGTGCCTAACTTTATTTCTGGCATTACAAGCCTAACAGCTGGCCTCATGCTTGACAACTGGCCTCATGTCTGACGGCTGGCCTCACGCCTGATAGATGTATGCAGAGTAGACATATAGCTGTCTAACCCATATACTCCTATGTATCTAGCTTTTATAGTCTATTATAGGTTTCTTGGGCACTGATAATAATTAATTAAGACTGAATATACAATAAGTAAACAACTTCCATGAATGAAGTGTGGCCAAACAGTGGCTACAAACTGATTATATTGATAGGCTAAAGTAAGACACAAAAACTGAACAAAAAAAGGGTCCATGAGATAAATTATCTTATGGTAGGGAATTTAACCCTAACAAGTTATTAAACACTAAACCACATAAAAGAGTATGTGGGACCTATTTTCCCACTATAAAGTGATATGAATATTCAAATAAATATGTAATAATGTGTAATTTCCCATAGTATAGTAGACTTATTTATTTAGTTTGGATCAATTGGTATACCAATTAGGGACTATAGATAGCAGTATTGCCTACCAAGAAAATCATGAACTGACAATATATGTCTGGTATGATTGTTCCATAGGCTATATGCCTACTTACTGGTTTTACAAGCCTGACAGCTGGCCTCGTGCCTGACAGCTGGTCTCACGCTTGATAGATGTATACAAGGTAGACATATGGTTGTCTAACCCGTATACTCATGTGTATCCAGCTTTTATAGTCTGTTATAGGCTTCTTGGGCACTGATAATAATTAATTAAGACTGAATATACAATAAGTAAACAGAAAAGATCCCCATAATTTAAATTGTCTCCAAAGTGAAATGAAAATGTAAAATGCCTAGAAATTATGAAATTTGCCATATATAGAATTATTATTTAAATTGTTTTGTTATTATAAATTATGCACCACTAAGCATTATACTTAGCACATTGGTTTTCCATTATGTAGGTACTGGAGATCAGTAGCCGCCACAGTAGTGTTCAGACAGAGCTCTGACCAGATCTGCCACTGTCCAGAGTCACCTCACCAATCTTTTATATTTTGGTAGGGCCCATGTATAGACTAGTATTTTGGTTCATTATGTCTAATCATGATGTAATTACTAGTTTATGATGTATTTCATTTTGGACTTGTAATTAAACTTTGAGATTGTAAGTAAACTTGTAATTCATTATCTATGAATTTCTATATGAATGCAATAGATGATACTTTTTGAGATCTCATAATTAATTGTGAATGATATGATAAAGGAGAATATGATATGGAAATGTGTGAAATGAATATGAACATGTTAACAGGTGATTAGTGGAACCCGCTAGATGAAGGAACGGAAGCGTGAAAAACACAAGTTTATACCATTGAATTCAAAAATTCACCTAGGGTCACATGCATCATGCAAGATTTATTTTTATCTATTTGATTTCAATGATAAACAACATATTAAAACTCTTTTAATATGTTTTTGGATCTGTATTTGCCATTTAAGATTTTAAAATTAATCAGATTAATTTTAGAACCCTAGATTAAATCAAGAACGATTACACTAACCTCTTGATGCACTGCAGCGTGTCTGCGCCTTTGAGATTCGTCTTCAGGACACCAGATGTTGTCCCTCTAGCTTGTCCACACCAAGAACACATATGGCAGCCCTTGAATAGCTTCTAAAGCTTTTTCTATTAATTAGAAAATCAAGTTCTGCCTTTTAAGAGATTAAAGATGTAAACAGAACACTAGAAACAATTTCTAGTGTTCTTAATTCAAGAGATTGATGGCTAATCTCTTTGAATTGATAAGAGATGAAGAAGAAGAGATGAAAACCCTCAAAGTGGCGTGACAAAGGAGTGTGGCTGCTGGTTGTGTTTTATTTTCTCATAACAACACTTAAATAGCTAGGTTAACACATTAAACCCTTGCCACATGTCACCCTTTGATTAGCTCTAGGTTTAAGTGACCCAATCACATTCTGCCAAGTGTCAAACTTATATTTAATCTTGATTTTAATCATCTTACATGATTAAAAAACATTTGGCAAGCTTATGTGTAATTCCATGTGTCACCATCTCATGGTGCCACGTGTCACACTGCAAAATGACCAAAATGCCCCTGTGTCTTAATTTTGAGTTCTCAACCCAAAATAATTATTTTTCTTCTTCTAATTAATTTATATCAAATATAAATTAATTAATTAATCTCTATTAATTAATTTCTCATTAATTAAATTCATATTTAAACACTTTAAATATAAATTTAATTTATACTACACATCCAATAATCTAGATTTGGTTTCAAGTCATGCTAGGGACTTTGCAGTTTAATTGCAAACCAAACCTATTTAATTAATCAATTAAACTCTTTAATTAATTAATTAAATCATATTTAAATAGGTGATAACTTGTGTATGTGTGTGACTTACTAGGCTCATCACTAATTGGCAATGAGACATGATATCAACTCTTAATATCATCAGAACTCTTTCTTACCATAAATGATTTCTCTAAATCATTTTATAAACCTCATAGACCATGGTTAACACCTAGCATAGCATGCCATGGCCACCCAACTAGTAATAAGGTTTACCTTAAATGAACCTATAATCATATGTTACCATGCACTAGAATCTCTCTGTTACAAAATCCCAACTCAAGCCGAGTCATGGTTTATGTCAAACTCCATTTGCTATGAATATTATGTTCTCTTTTAATTCCAGTTCTTGATTAAAAGATTTTCTCATCGAAACTCTTTTACGAATAAATCTATCTGTCTGGCAGAACTTGAAACATCAAGAACAATTAAATGAACATAGGATTTTATCTCTATTTACTTAGAGGAACAGATTCCATCTTGATCAACACCTACCTCCATATATAACTAGTAGGAGCCAACACATGCCCATATACCCATACAGTACAAGTATGAAAGCAGATCAAACTCAAACTACCTATATACAAGATAACTGTGCAATCTCAGGACTAAAGATTATAAGCACAGATATGATTTATGACAAAACATTGACAAGAGTAAACTCCATGTGCTTGTCATAAGTGTCACTGGTTCGGCCTACTTATCATTTATAAGTGCCTATCATGTTTGTCATATGGCATGAGACTCACCATTCCATCTTATTTATATCTCATATAAATAACTTGGGAACAAACATGAATACAATCTTTCTGGATAAGTCATGTCCTTATTATGAAGTATCCTCGATTGTGAACCTATTTATGATACTTTGTGCTAGAAATATTGTCACTCATATTCTTAAAAACTTAAGAATAATATTTCTAACAAAATATCAATGGACCTTTTCTATTACACATAAATATATTATGTAAACGGAAAAGTGGAAATGCCTTTTATTAATAAAAATATATACAAGATACATACTAAATGATATGCTCTAGGGCATACTACTAACACTAGATGCTAATAAAAAAATGAGGCTCTATTTGAGTCTCCACAAAAATAAGTTATATATATATAAAAAAATTTCTACACATGGATTACATGCTTTTAAATGATATTAAAAGTTTATAATAGATGTGATAAGACTTGATAGGGTACTCCAGCACCGAATGTAGCACTTCTTGCTCGGTTATACAGTAAACGGGTAAGGAGCATCACATTTTAATGGTATTAGAGCATAGGTTTAGGCGGTCCTAGACCTAAATAGTTAGAAATAGATAGAGTACATCACATGCATGGGTCTTTAAATACACTAATGCAGATCTATTCTTTGTCTGTTTTATAGGATCGATGGCATCTGATCCTTCAAAGCACAGACCTCCAACACCGATAGAGGAGGAGGTAAAGAGTCACGCACCCGCAGCTGCTCCTAGTAGGGAGCGAAGTAGTAGAGCTGAGTCATCCAGTGGTATTGCAGGGAAAGCACAGTAGGCCTTCCTAAAACAAATGACTGAGCTACTCTATCAGGTTACTGGAGTTATACCTCAGCCACAGCCATCACCACCTTTATAGCCACCCCCGCCCCCACAGCCACAACCTATACACAGATCCCCACTAGAGAAACTGCGAAAGTATGGGCAGTTGACTTCAGGGGTAAGAAGGAGGATGATCTAGCCACAGCAGAGTACTGGCTGGAGAGGATAGAGAGGGTATTACAGAAGTTGCACTACACCTCAGAGTAGTAGTTAGAGTGTGTTCTCTCACTGCTTTAGGAGGATGCTTATAGATGGTGGGTGACAGTATCGAGAATGGTATAGCCTGCACAGATTACTTGAGAGTTCTTTCTAGTTGAATTTAGAAAGAAATACATCAGCCATGTGTACTTGGAGGCCAGAAGGAGAGAATTTCTGGCACTGAGACAGAGGCAGCTTATAGTCTCCGAATATGAGCAAGAATTTGTGAGACTTAACAGATATGCATTGGAGTTGATGCCCACTGAAATTGATAAATGCAGAAGGTTTGAGGACAGACTGAATAACAATATCAGGTTGATAGTGACATCTCACCACTTCACCGATTTCTCTCTGTTGGTAGCATCAGCCCTTAATGTGGAGAGAGTCAGAAATGAAGAGCAGTCCAGAAAGGACAGGCAATGCAAGAGGGGTTCTGGATCAAGTCAGTCCAGTTCAATAGAAACGAGTAGTAAGAAGCCCAAGGAGTCTTAGGGTCAGACTCAGGGTCGAGGTAAGAAGCAGAAATCCCGATTTGCCCCATGGAGAGGAGGAGGATAGTCTGGTGCAACAGTGGGCAGCTATTCGGGTTCAGCTACACGAGGATCAGCCCCACCACTCGCTTGTACACATTGTGGGAGACCCCACAGAGAAGAGTGCAAATTATTGACTGGTGGATATTTTAGATGTGGGCCTACAGATCACTTCCTGAAGGATTGTCCACAGAGGAATGTTAATGTACCCACTGCTCCACCCCAGATAGAGAGGTCTGCCCCAGTAGCATAGAGGGATAAAAGACCTGCGAGGCCTGATACAACTGATACATCACAGAGGCTTACTGTAGAGATAATTCAGAGGTAGGAGACTAGAGTAGCACCTCGTGCTTATGTTATGAGAGCTCGAGATAAGCCAAAGCCAGCTAATGTCATTGGAGGTACATTTTCTCTTTATGATCTACTAGTATGTGCATTGATTGATCTAGGTTCCACACATTCATATGTGTGTATCACACCGCCAGTTGATAGAAGGGTACAGATAGAGAAGTTAGAGGAGGACAGACAAGTTACAAACCCTTTAGGCCATAGTGTCATGATAAAAAAGGTCTACAAGGGTTTTCCTCTGAGGATACAGGGTTATGAGTTTTCAGCTAACTTGATTGAGCAACCATTCCATGAGTTTGATGTGATATTGGGAATGGATTGGTTATTACGTCATCAGGCGATGGTAGATTATCGGCTAAAGAAGATGTCACTACAAACAGCAGAAGGGGATGAGATTACAATTGTGGGTGAAGGAACGGGTTGTCTTTCTACTATCATATCAGCCATAGTAGCCAAAAGAATGATAAAAAAGAGCTGTAAGGCTTTCTTAGCATATGTGGTTGACACTAGGAAGACTAGCTCAAGCATACAGGAGATCCCCACAGTATGTGAATTTTCGGATGTGTTTCCAGAAGAGTTGCCAGGTTTGCCACCTGATAGAGAAGTGGAGTTTGCTATAGAGGTTATGCTGGGTACTATACCGATGTCTATTGCTCCATATACGATGGCACCTACTGAAATGGGAGAGTTGAAAGTTCAGTTACAGGAGCTACTAGATAAGGGTTTCATATGCCCTAGTGTGTCACCCTGAGGAGCACCAGTGCTATTTGTGAAGAAGAAGGATGGTACCCTTTGGCTATGTATAGACTACTGGCAACTGAATAAGGTGACTGTGAAAAATAAACACCCTTTAACTAGGATAGATGACCTGTTTGATCAGTTGAGGGGAGCTAGAGTATTCTCCAAGATAGATGTCAGATCAGGCTATCACCAGTTAAGAGTAAAGGAGACAGATGTTCACCTAATGAACCACATCTTTCATCCCTACTTAGATTGGTTTGTTGTGGTCTTTATAGACGATATCTTGGTGTATTCTAAGAACCGGGAGGAGCATGATGAACTCCTGAGAGTAGTATTACAAACACTGTGGGAAAAGCAGTTGTATGCCAAGTTATCTAAGTGTGACTCTGGTTATATGAGATATCCTTCCTTGGACACATTGTATCAGCAGATGGGATCAAGGTAGATCCAAAGAAGATTGAAGCAATAGTTGAATGGAAGCCTCCCAGAAATGTAACAGAGGTCAAAAGCTTTTTAGGGTTAGCTAGATACTACAAGAGATTTGTGAAGGGATTTTTCCTTATAGCAGCCCCATTGAATAAGTTACTACATAAGAATGCAAAGTTTGACTGAAATGATAAATGTCAAACTAGCTTTGAAAAGCTGAAGGCTCTGCTTACAAAAGCTCCAGTGTTGACACAGCCAGAGTCAGAGAAAGACTATGTGATCTACAGTGATGCCTCTTATAATGGGCTTGGGTGTTTTCTGATGTAGGAAGGGAAAGTAGTTGCCTATGCTTCTAGACAGCTAAGGCCACATGAAAAGAACTATTCAACTCATAATCTAGAATTGGCAGCAATAATATTTGCATTAAAGATATGGAGACATTACATATATGGTGAGAAATGCTACATTTATACGGATCACAAGAGTCTGAAGTATTTGCCAACCCAGAAGGAACTCAATCTGAGGCAGAGGAGATGGATTGAATTCCTTAAAGATTATGGCTGTGTGATTGACTACCATTCTGGGAAGGCAAATGTAGTGGCTAACGCACTGAGCAGGAAGTCCATGATGGCTTTGAGAGCACTGAATGCTCGGTTGTCTCTAGCATAGGATGGGAAAATTTTGGCTGAGTTGTTTGTAAAGCCAAGCTTGTTATAGCAAATACAAGAAGCACAGCTAAAGGATGAAAAGTTGCTAACTTTCATGGGCAAAACTCAAGATGGGAAGGAGACTGACTATGAGTTGAAAGGAGATGGGTGCCTGTATTATAAAGGAAAAATCTGTGTACTAGGAGATGAGGAACTGAAGAAGAATATCTTGAAAGAGGCGCACAGTAGCTTCCATGCTATGCACCCAGGAAGTACAAAGATGTACCAAGACTTGAAGACACATTATTGGTGGCCTGGAATGAAGAAAGAGATTAGTGATTTTGTGACTAGATGTTTGACATGCCAGTAAGTTAAGGCTCAGCATCAGTGTAACACCCCTATTGGCATAGCCTGGTATAAAGAAGAAAAAATATAACACAAAAAGTTAAATGAGCCGGGAGTCACAGCAATGGGTGACCCTCTCGGGAATGACTGCGAAGTCAATCTAAACTCAAATTTCGAACAGTAAAAGGTGACGCCGCGGTCCTTAGGACCATTGTGAACACAGTGGAAAAGAGAAAATCATAGAAAAGAATTGTTAAGTAGGTCAAATAATTAGGTTAAGGATCCGAAATAAATATTGAATTACTTACAAACCGGATCGAACCGACGAGGGGCAATTTGGTCAATTCACCCCTAGAGCTGACTCCTGACCTAACTGTCCAATAAAATCGGAGAAACGAATCTTTGGGAATTAAGAATTAAATTAAAGATGTAAATGGAAAAGAAATGAAAAATTCAAAAATCAAAAAGTTTATGACATCATGCATGACATAAGCATGATGCAATAAATCTAATATTTAAAATTAAAATTTTGGGATAATTATGAATTAATAAAGTTGAAAATTCAAAAAGAAATAAAATTGTTTTCTTCTTCTTCTTTTGGACGTCCACCCTCACTTTCTCTCCCTTCACTCACTAAACCTCCATGGAAGCTTGATTAAAGCTTCTCAAAACCCTTACTTTGACCATAATTTTCCCAATCCATTAAATTAAACCTTGTTCTAGCACTTTAGTTCAATTATTGAAGAAGAAAAGAAAAGAGGAAAAGGGAAGAAATTGAAAAGTTGATATTCAAGTGGAGGTAAGTGATTGAATTTGAAAATTTTAGTTTATATGTTGTGTTTGTAGCTCAATTAAACTAGAAATCAACTTAAAATCAAACAAAAACAATTATTGAGGGACCACACATGAAATTCATCCAGCTAGGGTTAGGGTTTGATATGAATAAGTTTGAAGTGTTTGAATGGTTATTTGAGGTGCATTAGGTGTAGAGATCATGAATGTGCACTTTGAATGCATTAAATTGAACTTTATGTGTAGTTAGGGTTTGAGCATTTTGAAGAAATTGGAGAAAATTTTGAGAATTGGCCAAGTGATGTAGTTGACCTTATTTGAGTTGAGAAATGGTCAATTGTGACCATTTGTGGTGTGTATAAATTATTGGAAACAAGTTTAAATTTGGATTGGAGAGGGCCAATCTGCAGGCAGCTTGACCTAGGTCCCTTTCAGGGACCAAAACTAAAAATTTATCAACCCAATTAGTGTGAGGTTGATTGGAAATGAAACTAGACACAAAATGGCACATTTTTCATTCAGGAATCATGCCCAGAAAGTGACCATAACTTAGTGAACAATTAGGCCAAATCCAGAATTGAGCACACTGCCCTATACAAAAATGATCAAATGAACAATAGTTACGTAAATGATCATAATTTGGTATAGAAATGTCCAAATGACCTGAATTTTATACCAATAGAAAGCTAAGACATAGCCCTACAACTTTTATGAAGAAAACAAATCCAAATTTTAACTATAACCTATTTGAAAAATCACCTGCTATCAACCCATAAAAACTGCTAATAACTAGGAATTTGCCCAGAATTCTGGGTAACACCAAGTCTGGCCAACCATGTTCAAATGGTCATAACTAGGGCTACAAAACTCCAAATGGAGTGATTCAAAAAGAAAAATAAAGTTAAGACAATAAGGAACAACTTTTATGAAGAAAACTTAGCCAAATTACCATAGCAACTTGACCAATAAACAGGGCACTAAATCTAAAATTTTGGAAGTTTCACCTAAGAAACTTAAAATTTGAGAAAATAACCAAAACCAACAAATTAGATAACCAAAATGTGGTATGTGGGTGAAATTAAAATTCCCATACCTCCTAAGCATTAGAAAGTCAACAATTTGACTTGAATAGTGTCATAAATAGATTTGAAATTATTTTTGGACTTATGATAAATTATGATATTGAAACACTGTGAAATTGTGTGTTTCATTTGAAAAGAATACCGAGAAAGAACCCGAAGCATCGAGTCAAGGCCAAGAGGCGACTCGCATAAGGTTTGTGCACAACATAGAAATTTCTGTAAATTTTCTTCTGTAAATTGTTTTGAATGAATTGTGATATCAAATTGTAACTTAATTGTATTGAAATGTTTATTATGCTTTTGACTTAAATTGTTGAAAGTTTACTTGTTTGTGCTTGAAATGGCAATAAAGGTTTAGTAAATTGCTAAGATAGTTTTGAAACTACAATGTCATGACCATATATTTGAATGCCTCACTAGTATGACTAGTGGGGGAAATTAGTTTTGAATTTTGATTCCTTCTCTGGCTAAAGTGTTGAGATGTGTTCCAATAGAAAAAGAAATTTGAATGGGTACCCATATATTTGAGCTAGCTACCCTTGTGATTTCTCATAATCCTTTGGCTATTGAGATGTATATTTTTTCGAATGGCATGATATAACTGTGTGTTTTTATGAAATTTGTCTTGAGACTTCCTAAATGAAAGTGTTTGGACTAAAGATATATAAATCATGTTTTGTATCTGTTTTACATGTTTAGTTCAATATTTGAATAAATGTGATTTAAATTATGCATAAATGTTATTTTAGTATGTTGTGCACCATTGAGTCATAGTACTCAGCAATGGCTGTTATTGTTATTTCAGATATAGAGACTAGAGGAGCAGCAGAGTGAGCTGCTAAGGATCTTGGAGCCACATCCCTAAAGTTTTATCGGGTATATTTTATACCCTGATTGTAATATTTAGTTTGATGTATGTAAATGTATGTACATGTAATAACTGGTCATGAGCAGTTGTATAGAGTTGTAATAATATTATTTTGATTTTGCTAATGTAAAGTTTGGTTGATGAATATAAATTATTTTTACTTTAATGAAGAATGAATGGAATTATAGAGTGTTATTTTTTATGACAATTAGATTGAGAAATGATGTTGAATTGTGTTGAGGTAGTAATGAATTTGATGAAAAGAGATATTGGAAGTGTTTTTATAGGTTTTTGAAGAACTGTTTTCTTAAAATATGTTTTTATAGGTTTTTGAAGAACTGTTTTCTTAAAATATAGACGGCACTCTGCTAAAATTTTTTCAAAAAAATTGCATAAAAATAAAATGGACAAAAATTTGAACTAGTTTTTAAACTTCTACTAAATGTAAGAAAATGCTCACCACTTCTAAAAAGTAAGAAAATGGTTTTAAAATCCCTTGTAGGGTACTTAATGAGTTATCGATAGGTGAAGTTCGGTAGTTCATTAGGTATTCTGCGGGATCATGTTATGCCTTACAGAGGGGTAAGGTGTGACATGTTTTAGTGGTATCAGAGCGAAATTTTTGAAGTATGTTTTGACTTGTGAATTTATGTCTTTTGTTTGATAAGTACAACTGCTCAATGTCCTTATTTGTTACATATAGTGCATTACATCATAAATATGAGCTAATAGAGGGAAATCTCCTTATGTTATTTGTTCAAGAGATATCCTAACTCCAAACTTAAATGGAAGAAAGGGATCGCTCTGTTGAGCAGTCGGTAGAGGCTGAGGCCCAAGGGGAAGCCCCAGCTCTCCAAAATGTTAGTGGGTTGGTAGCATCAGCCCCACAAATATTGCAATTTTTGGCACAATTCACCTAGCAGATGGCTGCTATGTTTCAATAGATGGCTAGGGCTATGCCTGCTGAAGCTCCACCCCAGACTTCTGTGGTGCAACCACAGCCTCCAGCCAGGCAGTATGAAAAGCTGCTTAAGTATGGGGCTACAGAGTTTAAGGGTACAGTGGACCCTTTAGAGGCAAAGCTGTGGTTGGAGAGAATGGATAGAGTATTCAAGAAACTGCACTACCCAGATGAGCTAAAATTTGAGTATTCAATATCGCTGCTGCAAGGGGATGCATATGACTGGTGGAAGACCATCCCCCACAGCTTGGCAGAACTACCAGTATTGACCTAGGATGACTTCATTAGAGAGTTCAGACAGAAATATATCCCAGATGCATATGTAAATCAAAATTATAAGAAATTCTGAGTTTGAAGCAAGGCAATAGATCAGTGGCAGAGTATGAAAGGCAGTTCTCCCACTTAAGCCACTATGCTGGGAGTCTCCTATCTACTAGCAAAAAAAGGTGCAAGAGATTTGAGATCAGTTTGAAGCCTAGCCTAAGGATGCAAGTAGTGAGATTTAGACACAGTAATTTCTCTGAGCTCATCGCTCAGGCACTTAAGTTAGAAAGGATTAAATTAGAAGCGACACCTACAAAAGAGAAATTAGAGAAAACTGAGAAATCAGAGAAAGATAAAGGGGAAAAGTCAGTAGAGCAAAGTCCCAGTGGTACATCTAGAAAGAAGAAAAAATTTAGGGGACTAAGTAGAGGTAGAGGTGGAAGGTTTGGAAGGGGCAGATTCTCTGGACAGAGACCCCCTAGATCTGGTCAGCAGTCGACCAGGGGTTCATATCCTCCCCACCCCTGTGAGACATATGGAAAGATTCATGGGGGAGAATGTTATTGGGCAACAAGAGCTTGCTTTAACTGTGGAGGCAAGGGCCATCTTGGTAAGGACTGCACCAGTGCCCCTAGATTTTGTAACATCCTCACTTTAGCTAGTCTGTACAGTCTACTGTTCCGGTGACCAATGTCGGTCCGGGCAGCTAGAATGTTTAAAATTATAAATAGACTAGAGTGAGGAGTTATAAAGAAACTAAATAATTCTCATAAACATCAAGGAAAAATTTTAAAAACCAAATACACTAAGCTTAAACGAGCCGAAACCCTAGGAATGAGTAACCCAAAGGGGAAGTGAAGGTGAAGGCCATTAGCAACCCTAGACCCGGTGGAAAAATTATAAAATAATTTTTGGGACTCCAAAGAATGGTCATTGAGGTTCTTATGGCATTAGAATGCCAAGAAAATGCTGAGAAAAATTTTTCAATCAGTACAGACAATTTTGGCTCGTTAAGCCAGACGGAGGGCATTTTGGTCATTTCATCTTCAGAGATGATTTTTAGCCAACTTTTCCAGTTAAATAAATAATTTATATAACATAAAATATGAATAAATGTTGTTAAAAATTTAATTGCAATTAAATAGATAAGAAAAGATGAGAAAATAAAAGAAAATGGACTTATGACATCATAATGATGTCATTAAGATTCTCCCAACCAACCCAATGTGGACACATGGCATAAACTTATTTCAAAGAGACAAAATGGGCTGGAAAAATGAAAAAAAAAAATAGAACTCTTTCTTCTTTTTTCTTCTTTGTCGTGACCCTCCTCCATAACCACCCATTTTCAAGCTTTTGAAAGCTTGATTTCACTAGCTTCTACCCCACTAAACCTTATACTCCCAACACAAAAAAGTGTTCTTACACCTTGGAGATTCTTTTGGGAGCAAAAAGAAAAGGAAAACAAGAACCCTAGCAAGTGGGAAACTTCACTCCATTAGAGGTTGGTGACCTAACCTTGAATTTCACTTTAAATTCATGTTTAAGAACTATAAATGAGTGCAAATCACAAAGAAATTTATTGAATATCATTTGTATGCCAACCCATAAATTTCAGCAGCCTTGATTGGGTTATGATTGTGATGAGTTTTATGGAGTTAAAATGCTTGTATGGCTACCCACAATATGTATCTCTTAAGTGGATTGATGAAATGCAATGATAATGCATGGTTTGTAATGTTGAATTAGGGTTTGGGGTGGAAAAATGAGACTTTGACCATGTGATGATGAAAGTAGGTTTTAATGGTCAATTAGTGACCATTTGGTTTGGTTTGAATAAAAAATGAAGAGAATTGTGTAGCGGGATTTGGGTTTGATGTGGCTGCCCTTGGTGACCTGCAGGACTAGACATGAGTTCAGTAGGTTTGGGAGTAATAACTTGAATTGTAGAGGTTCAATTGGTGTAAGGCTAATTGGACATGAAACTAGACACATAATGGCACAACTTTGGTGAAGAAACCATGCCCAGAAAACTAAACCAAGTTGACCAAAAGTTTGCCCTAATCTGGGTGACCTGCATTCTGCCTGGGCAAAATGACCAAATGAACAGTGTTTAGTCATTTGGCCACAACTCAGTGTAGAAAGGTCCAATTGACCTGAAATTTTACCAACAACAAGTTGAGATATAGATCTATAACTTTCATTATCACACCCTACTCCTCGTACGATGTAACATGCTCCTGTAGTACAGCTAATGAATTACTGTACTTCACCTACCGATAACCCATTAACTATACTACAAGGGATTTTAAAATAATTTTCATTTGTTTTGAAATTGGTGGGTAAATTTTTTTTTAAAATTTTAAAAACCTTTATTTAAAGTCCAAACATAATTAAATTCTTAGATATTTAAAATCTCCATAGTTTTTACAAAAATTTCGGCAGAGTGTCATCTATATTTTGAGAAAAAAGTTCTTCAAAACCTGAAAATAAAGACACTCCCAATATATTTCTCAATCCCAACTCCATTATTCAATCTCATTTCACAAATCC
Source organism: Hevea brasiliensis (assembly GCF_030052815.1). Taxonomy (NCBI): domain Eukaryota; kingdom Viridiplantae; phylum Streptophyta; class Magnoliopsida; order Malpighiales; family Euphorbiaceae; genus Hevea; species Hevea brasiliensis. The sequence goes on along the minus strand of NC_079499.1, from coordinate 39,997,211 downwards.
GCATAAACCACTCAATACACAGTGTAAATTAAATCAAATATTAAAACATCTCATTGAGGTAAACAAATTAATTTTCACATTCATGGGAGCATTAAAATTTAATAGTGCAAAACTTTATAAGTATATAAAATCTCAAGATAATATTATAATAATTTGTATTTGATTACAATCGAAATATATATATTACAAAAGAGTTGGTATAACTGCTCAAAGGAAATTTCATACATATAATTATAGAATTACATCAAAAGCTAATGTACAAGGTTATACCTATGATATACCCGAGGATAATCTCACCGTGTCTTTCAGTAACCTTGCTCAGCTGCTCTATATATTTTCTTTCACCTGCGACAGCACACAAAGCTATCGCTGAGTGGTGAACTTAGTAGTGTACAAACTAATAATTTAAAACTTAATACAAATTATTCTTAACAATTCATAATGAATAAAAATTTAAAATTTCTAAATTCTTCAAAATCCATGACATTCAAAAATCATTATTTTCATTAATGCAAATTATTCATTTGAATAACATTTTGATCAAATAATAACTATTTATTTACATTTCTTTTAAATTCTGAAATAATACAAAAAAATTTTGAATCACTAACAAATTATTTATTTCAATCACAATTTATCAAATTATGCATAATTTAAAGGGCGTTGCCAACAATTCACACAGTTGAACCCATGACCCAAAATTCAAATAGATGTCGTGTTGTACATCATGACATTTCACATTCTCCCAATAACCGAGGCTAAAAGGGAGGAACAAAGACTAGCTAGTATTTATGAGTACTCATTCAAACTCTTCCCCAACTGGTAAGCCAGAAAGGAAGGAACTCGCTCCATCTAGTGGGGGAGATATCTCACTAGACAAGTTAATGAGAATTCACAACAAATTTTGCCATGTCAACTGCGGTTTCAAATCATATTCAAAACAATTTCTATTTACAAAGTGTTTACAAATCATCAACATATTTAATCATCATAAATTCAAACTCAAGGTTGGCAACACATCAAACTTAAAATTTATAATCCTTAAAACCATGCAATAAATCCTTAAATGTATAAGAAAATTTACATTTAATTTATACAATTTCATTCAACAAATTAAAATCCTCAACACAACAAAATTATAAATCATAAAATAAACTTGTTCAAATCAATTTAGAAGTGAAAAGTAACAAAATAGTTAGTTGTGCACAAACCTTAAGTGAGTCACCTCTTGGCCTTGACTCGATTCCTCGGGTTCTTTCCAGATGTTCTTTTCTATTGAAACACACAGTTTCACAGTGTTTCAGTATCATAACTTAGCATAAATTTAAAAATAAATTTAAATTCACTTTTACCTAGCTCTAATATGATAAACTTGACATTTTTTAAAATTTGTATTTCGGGGTTACTATTTATGATACTATTCAAGTCAATTTGTTGACTTTCTAATGCTTAATAGGTATGGGAATTCCAACTTCACCCACATACCATATTTTGGTTGCCTAATTTGTTGGTTTTGGTTGTTCTTTCAAATTTTAAGTCTTTTAGGCAAAATTGTAAATTTTCAGTTTTGGTGTCTTATGCTGCACTGTTCCGTCGGTCATTTTTCTGTTAGAATTTGGCAAAACATTCTTCACAGAAAATGTTCCCTATTGTCTTAACTTTATTCTCCTTTTTGAATCACTCCATTTGGAGTTTTCTAGCTCAAGTTATAGCCATTTGAATCATGGCTGCCGGATTGGACTTAATCCAGATATCTGGACACCAAACTGGTTCTGGCAGTTTTAGGTCACCAATTTTGGGTGGCAAAATGACTTAGTTAATCGTATAATTTAGGTTTGTATTCTTCATGAAAGTTTTAGGTCTATATCTCAGCTATCCACTGGTAAAATTTCAGGTCATTTATACCTACCTAGCCTAAGGTATGGCCAAATGAACAAATTCATTTGGTCATTTTTGTACAAGTCAGACTGAGAAAATTCGGATTTGGTCAATTTGTTCACTAGGTTTTAGTCACTTTTTGGGCATGATTCCTAAATGAAAAATGTTCCATTTTGTGTCTATTTTCATTCCCAATTGGTCTCATACCAATTGGACTTGTAAATTTTCAGTTTTGGTCCCTCAAAGGGACCTTGGTCCTACTGCCAGCAGCATGACCACATTGAATCCAAATTTAAACTCAATTCCAAAACTTCCAACACATTTCATTTGGTCACAAATGACTATTTCTCACCTCAAACTAGGTCAAACACATCATTTCACCATTTTTGCAAATTTTTTCTCCCAAACCCTAGGTCCAAAACCCTAACTTTCATGTTTAGTTCATTTGTTGAATTATAAATGCATATTTAGTTCTCATTCACTTATTCTCACTTAACTACTTTCTAATTTGCATCAAATCACCCATTTCAAACATAAACCCCAGCTGGTTGAATTAATATATAGTCCCTCAATAATTGTTTTCTTTTCATTTAAAGTTAATTTATAACTTACATCAATTACTCAAACAAGAATTCAATAGATAATTTGAAGAATTTGTCACTAACCTCTTGTGAAGTTTTCCAAAGCTTCAATTTCCCTTTATTTTCCTTCAAATTTGCTTCTCAATAAGCTTGCAAAGATCCAAAAACAAGTTTTATTTAGGAAAATTATGGGATTTATGGGGTTGATTCAAGCTTTAAAAGCTTGAAATTAAGTAGCTATTGAGGATTTAGTGAGAAAAGGGATAGAGATGAGAAGCTACGGAAAAAAAGAAGAAGAAGAAGAAGATAAAATTTGGCTTTTTAATTTTGTTTTTATTCTTTAATTTGACTTAGTCAATTAGTTAATTAAATTAAAATTAATTATGAAGTCATAGTTGCATCATCATGATGATGTCATCAATTGCTTTAACTTTCTTTTTTCATTTTTTTTTATTTTTCTTTAGTTCTTTTTAATTTAATTCTCGATTATGAAATTTTCTTTTCTCAGATTTAGGTCAGGAGTCAGCTTTCGGGGTCAATTGAGCAAATTGCCCCTCTCCGATTCAACCCGGTTTGTAAATAATTCAATATTTCTTCCGGCTCCCTGACCTAATTATTTGACTGACTTAACAATTCTTTTTCGTGATTTTCTCTTTTCCACTGTGTTTGTAATAGTCTTAAGGACCGTGGTGTCACATTTTACGGTTCGAAATTTGAGTTTAAATCGACCTCGCAATCCTTCCCGAGAAGGTCACCCATCGCTATGACTCCCGGCTCATTTAACCTTTTATATTTTGTTTTTCCTATTTTTACTTTTCCATCTGTTAATCACTATTTATTTTCGATCAAGGCTTTTCTAGGTGTCTTAAACATAGTTCTAATCCTCTTAATTGTCCGGATCGATACCGGTCACCGAAACAGTAACATATACCAGGCTATACAAATAGGGGTGTTACATTCATGAAGAAACGTAACCCAAATTATGACCAGAACATATTCAAAAAGGGAGTTGCAGTCACTATTCCAAGTACTGTAGATTTGGTCAGTTCAGAAATTCTGGACAAAATTTTAATTCGGCCAGTTGTGGTTTTTGGGCCATAACTAAAGCTACAAAACTCCAAATGGAGTGATTCAAAAAAGGAAATGCAACTAGACAAGATAAGGAATAACTTTCATGTTGATTATTTTGCCAAATTCCCACTGCAAAAATGACTAATGGAACAGTAAAGACAAAGTATCAAAATTGAAAATTTTGTCCAATTAACATTAAGTTTAGAAATGGTATTGGCAATTGATACCAACAAATTTAAAATGCAAAATGTGGTATTTTGGGAGTATTAGAACCAATGTACCTATTGCCTATGCAAAAGTCAACATTTTTGTTGACTAATGAATGGAATAGTAACACTAAAACTTAGATTTCAAAAATTGTGAAACTTAAAAGTGTAAAATGTCCTAGTGTACCTAGCAAGATTGGTTTGGATAGGTTGGCATGCCAATAGGGTTCTGTTAGCAGTACTGTATATGGCTTCATGCCATTCTGTGTTTCATAGATTCCCATGCCATTCTGTGATATAATAGCCTTTGGCTATGTTATTTGAGTTGTTACACTCAGGTTTTAACCTTGATAATTATTACAGCTTATTAGCTATTCTGTTGCACACCGGGAGACACAATGTGACCGATGGTGTGATGGTCCGAGATACTTAGTACCCAGTGCCAGTTTACTCGTTTATCCAGTCCAGTCGACTAATATGGGTTACTCGAGCAATGATAATAAACCTTACCAAATTTTAATTGAATAATACTGCAAATAATATTAGAAATTAAGTCTACTAAAAAATGTAAACATACATTCTACATACTTATTTTTATTTTATTTTATTTTATTTTATATTGTCACCACTAAGCAGAATTGCTTAGCGCGTCGCTTTTGCCACGCGCAGGTACTGGAGACCGAGCTGGGGAGCCCAGCAGACATCAGACAGGGTGAGCCTTCAGAGCTGCATCCGGAGTCCAGAGTCACCTCACCTTTGCAGTGCATATGGTAGGACATTAGGACTTTGAGTAGCATTTTGTATTTTGTATTTTGTATTAGTTTTGGGATTGTAACTATAAACTCTTGAAGTTATTTGATGATGTAAATATATGAAATTTCATATTATTGAAATTTTCTATATATTGTGTTGAGAAATATTTATGAATGTACTTCCAGTAATGAAGTGAAAAAAAAAATTCTGAAAATAATGTTGTGATTTGAGATTGAGATTTTGAGATTGATTTGAAATGTGTATAATGGAGTTTGGATTTGGAAATTATATTGGAAGTGTTTTTAAACAGGTTCAGAAGAACTGTTTTTCCAATTTACAGCCGGTACTCTACCGTATTTTTTATAAAAATTTTGAAAAAATTCAGATTTATCAAAATTTGTAAATAAATGAATTAAAGGGGATAAATTGTAAAGAAAAATAAGAATTGGTGCTCTGGCACACTGAGTGGCATAACTTGCTCGGCTACACTATAGTCGGGTAAGGGGTGTCACATTTAGTGGTATCAGAGCATCGGTTTAGGCATTTCTGGGCCTAGATAGAGTGCATACCATTGCATTGCATTTGTAAGTGTTGAGGTGACACTAATGCAGATCTGTTTGTTTTCTTATTTTGAATAGGATATGGATCTTGCTTCGCAAAGAGCAGTTGATGAAGAGGTGGAGAGTCGTGCTCCACCAAGGGCTGAATCTGGGGGCAGGAGAGAATCTGCTCCACCAACGGCTGAGGCACCTGCCCAACCTTAGTTTGCTCTATTTCAGCAAATGACTGAATTCTACCGGCAAATGATGGGGGCAATTCCACCACCACAGCCACAGCCACAACCTCCACTAGCACCACAGAAGTCCCATCTAGAGAAACTGCGAAGATATGGGGCTGTGGATTTCTTTGGGAAGAGGGAGGATGATCCCATGACAGCAAAAAACTAGTTGGATAGAACAATTAGAGTGCTGAAATAGCTAAATTGCACCCCCGAGTAGAACCTGGAGGGTGTTGTGTCCCTACTTTAGGATGATGCATATCAGTGGTGGGACATAGTAACCAGTGAGGTGCAACCAGAACGAATCACTTGGGAATTCTTCCTCACAGAGTTCAGGAAGAAATATGTTAGCAAGGTGTATTTAGAAGAGCGAAGAAGAGAATTTATCAGTCTGAGACAGAGGAAATTGTCAGTGGTGGAATATGAGCGTGAGTTTGTCAGACTAAGCCGATATGGGAAGGAGATAGTCCCTACAGAGGCTGAGAAATGCAGAAGGTTTGAAGAAGGACTCAATGACAATATCAAAGTCATGATCACAGCATTAGAGATTATTGATTTTGCTAAATTAGTAGATGTTGCATCAAAAGTGGAAAGGGTCCGAACCAAAGAACAAAATAGAAGGGAAAGACAGCAGAAGAGGGGTCTGGGTCAGTCCAGTATATTTTCTGCTCCCAGTAAGAAGAGTAAGGGTCCTCTTGCTCAGAGTTCAGGACCAACACAGGGTCAGGGTCAATCACAGGGGCCCAGACCACAGTTCACACCTAGGAGAGGCCCGTCCACACCATCAGTGGGCAGCTCTCCAGGGACGGTGTTTAGGTGACCAGCCCCAGCATCTTCTGCCTGTCAGTACTATCAGAAGTGGCATAAGGGGGATTATTGGCGAGTGACCGGTGTATGCTTACGGTGTGGATCAATAGAACATCAGATCAAGAATTGTCCGAAGAGGACTACTACAGTTGCTCCAACACAAGCTGACAGACCTGCTCCTGCACCACAAAGGGGTAGGAAGCCCGGTAAATCTGAGGTAGTTGGTCCATCACTGAGGCCTACATCCGAGTTAGCTAAGAGGCCAGACACTAAAGTACCTGCTAGGGCCTATGCCATCAGAGCTCAGGAGGAGCAAGATGCCCCGGATGTCATTAGGGGTACGTTTTCTGTAACAGCCCGATCCTTCTCCAGTTAGTATTGTCCGCTTTGGCCCATGGGCCTCACGGATTTGTCCCTTGGGAGGTTTCATTCCCAAAAGCGCTACCGACTGTAAGGAAGGCTCCACATATATGGCCCAAATCTTTTCTTCCCGCTTCCGATGTGGGACACGGTTTCCACTCCAAACGTAGCTGGTTGAACAAGCATGTCCCAACCCCATCCCCAGGTCATGACAAGCCCACCACCGCTGCGCGCCCTCGCACCACACACCGTACTAGAGGAGTCCAAATTTGTAAACTGATCCTTCTCCAGTTAGTATTGTCCGCTTTGGCCCATGGGCCTCACGGTTTTACTCGCCTCTTACCAATTGAGCTGCAGCTCAATTGGTAAGAGGCGAGTAAAATCGTGAGGCCCATGGGCCAAAGCGGACAATACTAACTGGAGAAGGATCAGGCTGTTACATTTTCCCTCTACAACACTTCTGTGCATGCATTGGTGGATCCAGGATCCACTCATTCCTACATTTGCATCAAAATACCCGTAGAGGGGGGAGTTCCAGTAGAGGAGAGTGATCAAGATATTCTAGTTAGAAATCCACTAGGCCACAGTGTGGTAGTGAATAAGGTGTATAAAGGTTGCCCATTGATGATTCAGGGGTATGAATTCTCGGCAGACCTAATTGAATTGCCCTTCCACGAGTTTAACGTGATTTTTGGAATGGACTGGTTGTCATGTCATCAGGCAATAATTGATTGCAAATTGAAGAGGATTTCTTTAAAAACTTCTGAGGGTAATGAGATTACTGTTGTGGGTGAAAGGATAGATTTCCTGTCCAATGTTATCTCGGCCACAGTTGCAAGAAGATTGATGAGAAAAGGCTGTGAAGCTTACCTAGCACATGTGGTTGATACTAGGCAAGCTAAGCCAAACTTGCGTGATATACCCACAGTAAGAGACTTCCCTGATGTATTTCCTGAAGAGTTGCCAGGTTTACCACCAGAAAGGGAAGTCGAGTTTGCTATTGAGGTAATGCCGGGTACAACACCAATTTCAATTGCTCCTTATAGGATGGCACCCACTGAATTGAAGGAGTTGAAAACTCAGTTGCAGGAGTTACTTGATAAGGGGATCATATGCCCCAGTGTGTCACCATGGGGAGCTCCGGTGCTATTTGTGAAGAAGAAGGATAGAACTTTGAGATTGTGTATTGATTACCGGTAGTTGAACAAAGTAACTATGAAGAATAAATATCCATTGCCCAGAATTGATGATCTGTTTGATCAGTTGAAGGGAGCCGGTGTATTTTCAAAAATTGATCTCAGATCAGGGTATCATTAGTTGAGGGTAAAGGATGCAGATGTGTCAAAAACTGCATTCAGAACCCGGTATAGGCACTATGAATTTTTAGTGATGCCGTTTGGGTTAACAAATGCACTAGCAGCATTTATGGACCTTATGAACTGTATCTTCCATCCATATTTAGATCGATTTGTAGTGGTCTTTAATGATGATATTCTGGTGTATTCCAAGACTAGGGAAGAACATGATAAACATTTGAGGATTGTTCTACAAACCCTGTGAGAAAAGAAGCTGTATGCTAAGTTGTCCAAATGTAACTTATGGATGAGTGAAATCTCCTTTCTTGGACACATAGTATCAGCTGAGGGGATTAGAGTGGATCCCAAAAAGATAGAAGCAATGATGGAATGGAAGCCTCCCAGAAATACAACTGAGGTTAGAAGTTTCTTAGGGCTAGCTAGGTATTACAAAAGATTTGTGAAGGGGTTCTCTCTTATAGCTGCTCCAATGACCAAGTTGTTGCACAAGAATATAAAATTTGGCTGGAACGACAAGTGCCAAGTTAGTTTTGAGAAGCTAAAGGCTATGTTGACAGAAGCACCAGTGTTAACACAGCCAGTGTCGGAAAAAGACTTTGTAGTCTACAGTGATGCCTCACATAATGGGCTAGGGTGTGTATTGATGCAAGAGGGGAAAGTGGTTGCCTATGCTTCCAGGCAGTTAAGGCCACATGAACAAAAATACCCTATTCATGATCTGGAGTTAGCAGCAATTATCTTCGCACTAAAGATATGGAGGCATTATTTATATGGTGAAAAATGCTACATCTATACAGACCACAAGAGTCTAAAATATTTGCCAACCCAGAAGGATCTCAATCTTAGACAGAGGTGATGGATTGAGTTCCTAAAGCACTATGATTGTGTGATAGATTATCATCCTGGGAAGGCAAATGTAGTTGATGATGCTTTATGCAGGAAGTCCATCACAGCTTTAAGATCACTAAATGCCTCTCTGTCTTTAGCTCAAGATGGAACTATTTTGGCTAAGTTACAAGTGAGGCCAACCCTGCTACAGCAGATACAAGATGGGTAGAGGGCAGATGAAAAATTAATGGCCATTGTGGGTAAAATTCCAGAGGGAAAGGAAACTGAATATGAGGTGAAAACATATGGGTGTCTATACTACAGAGGAAGAGTGTGTGTACCAGATGATGGGGAATTGAAGACTAGTATTCTGAAAGAAGCACACATTAGTGTTTATGCTATGCACCCGAGAAGCACAAAAATGTATAATGATTTGAAGCCTCATTATTGGTGGCCTGGTATGAAGAGGGATATAGCTGACTATGTGACTAAGTTTTTAACATGTCAGCAAGTTAAAGCAGAACATCAAGTTCCATTAGAATTACTACAACCTATAAGCATACCTGAATGGAAATGGGAACGGGTCACTATGGATTTTGTTAGTGGTCTACCTCTCACCCAAAAGAAGCATGATGCAGTATGGGTGATAGTGGATAGATTGACAAAGTCAGCACATTTTCTACCAGTTAGGACTGACTACTCACTGGAGAAGCTAGCAGAATTGTATATCAGTGAGATAGTTATACTTCATGGAATCCCACCTTCCATCATATCTGACCGAGACCCAAGGTTTACATCGAGATTCTGGAAAAAATTGCAAGAAGCCTTGGGCACACAACTCTGTTTTAGCACGGCTTTTCATCCTCAGACAGATGGACAGTCAGAACGAGTAATCCAGGTAAACCTAAGAACTAATTGAATTTTCATAGTTAATAAATTGAAATGATAGTAACAATGTGAATTATGTGATAGATCCTAGAGAATATGCTAAGGAGTTGTGTCATTGAGTTTGAGGGGAGCTCAGATAGAATTCGCATACAACAATAGCTACCAAGCTAGCATTCAAATGGCTCTGTATGAAGCACTGTATGGGAGGAAATGTAGAACCCTAGTGTGTTAGACTGAATTGGGCGAAGATAAGCTGGTAGGACTAGACCTGGTGAAACAGACTGAGGAGAAAGTGAAGATAATCAAAGCTAACCTGAAGGTTGCCTCAGATAGACAGAAATCTTATGCCGACTTGAAGAGAAAAGAGATAGAGTATGCATTTAGCGATAAAGTGTTTGTCAAAGTCTCACCGTGGAAGAAAGTACTGAGGTTTGGAAGAAAGGGTAAGTTAAGCCCTAGGTTCATTGGCCCATATAAAGTCAATGAACGTGTGGGACCAGTGGCCTATCGGCTAGCTTTACCATCAGAATTGGATAAAATTCATAATGTATTCCATGTTTTTATGCTGAGAAGATATCGCTCAGACCCTTCACATGTCATTTCATGGAAGAGATTGAAATCCAACCGGACTTGACATATACAGAAGAACCTATACAGATCTTAGCTCGGGAAGTGAAGGAACTAAGAAATAAACAAATTCCACTGGTGAAAGTGCTTTAGACGCACCACAACACTGAAGAGGCAACTTGGGAAAGTAAAGAGACAATGAGGCAACAGTTCCCTTAACTATTTGCATCAGGCAAATTTCGAGGACGAAATTTTATTAGAGGGGAAGGGTTGTAACATCCTCACTTTAGCTAGTCCATACAGTCTACTGTTCCGGTGACCAATGTCGGCCTGGGCAGCTAGAATGTTTAAATTTATAAATAGACTAGAATGAGGAGTTATAAAGAAACTAAATAATGCTCATAAACATCAAGGAAAAATTTTAGAAACCAAATACACTAAGGTTAAATGAGCCGAAACCCTAGGGATGAGTAACCCGAAGGAGAAGTGACGGTAAAGGCCGTCAGTAACCCTAGACCGTGGGAAAAAATTATAAAATAATTTTTGAGACTCCAGAGAAGGGTCATTGAGGTTCTTATGGCATTAGAATGCCAAGGAAATGCTTAGAAAAAATTTTCAATCGGTACAGACAATTTTGGCTCATTAAGCCAAACGGAGGGCATTTTGGTCATTTCATCTTCAGAGATGATTTTTGGCCAACTTGTCCAGTTAAATAAATAATTTATATAACATAAAATATGAATAAATGCTGTTAAAATTTAATTGCAATTAAATAGACAAGAAAAGATGAGTAAATGAAAGAAAATGGACTTATGACATCATAATGATGTCATTAAGATTCTCCCAACCAACCCAATGTGGACACATGGCATAAACTTATTTAAAAGAGACAAAATGGGCTAGAAAAATGAAAAAAAAAATAGAACTCTTTCTTCTTTTTTCTTCTTTGCCGTGACCCTCCTCCATAGCCACCCATTTTCAAGCTTTTGAAAGCTTGATTTCACTAGCTTCCACCCCACTAAACCTTATACTCCCAACACAAAAAAGTATTCTTACACCTTGGAGATTCTGTTGGGAGTAAAAAAAAAAAAGGAAAGCAAGAACCCCAGCAAGTGGGAAACTTCACTCCATTAGAGGTTAGTGACCTAACCTTGAATTTCACTTTAAATTCATGTTTAAGAACTATAAATAAGTGCAAATCACAAAGAAATTTATTGAATATCATTTGTATGCCAACCCATAAATTTCAGCAGCCTTGATTGGGGTATGATTATGATGAGTTTTATGGAGTTAACATGCTCGTATGGCTGCCCACAATATGTATCTCTTAAGTGGATTGATGAAATGCGATGATAATGCATGGTTTGCAATGTTGAGTTAGGGTTTGGGGTGGAAAAATGAGACTTTGACCTTGTGATGATGAAAGTAGGTTTTAATGGTCAATTAGTGACCATTTGGTTTGGTTTGAATAAAAAATGAAGAGAATTGTGTAGTGGGATTTGAGTTTGGTGTGGCTGCCCTTGGTGACTTGCAGGACTAGATATGAGTCTAGCAGGTTTGGGTAGCAATAACTTGAATTGTAGAGGTTCAATTAGTGCAAAGCTAATTGGACATAAAACTAGAAATATAATGGCACAACTTTGGTGAAGAAACCATGCCCATAAAACCAAACCAAGTTGACCAAAAGTTTGCCCTAATCCGGGTGACCTGCATTCTGCTTGGGCAAAATGACCAAATGAACATTGTTTAGTCATTTAGCCATAACTCAATGTAGAAAGGTCTAATTGACCTAAAATTTTACCAGGAACAAGCTGAGATATAGATCTACAACTTTCATGAAGAAACCTAATGCACATTATGACCAAAACATATTCAAAAAGGGAGTTGCAGTCACTATTCCAATTACTGTAGATTTGGTCAGTCCAAAAATTCTAGACAAAATTTTAATCCCGCCAGTTGTGGTTTTTGGGCCATAACTAGAGCTACAAAACTCCAAATGGAGTGATTCAAAAAAGGAAATGCAACTAGACAAGATAAGGAACAACTTTTATGTTGATTATTTTGCCAAATTCCCACTGCAAAAATGACTAATGGAACAGTAAAAACAAAGCATGAAAACTAAAAATTCTGTCCAATTAACATTAAGTTTAAAAATGGTATTGGCAATCAATACCAACAAATTTAAAATGCAAAATGTGGTATGCTGGGAGTATTAGAACCAATGTACCTATTGCCTATGCAAAAGTCAACATTTTTATTGACTAATGAATGGAATAGTAACACTAAAACTTAAATTTCAAAAATTGTGAAACTTAAAAGTGTAAAATGCCCTAGTATACCTAGCAAGATTGGTTTGGATAGGTTGGCATGCCAATAGGGTTCTGTTAGCAGTACTGCATATGGCTTCATGCCATTCTGTGTTTCATGGCTTCCCATGCCATTCTGTGACATAATAGCCTTTGGCTATGTTATTTGAGTTGTTACACTTAGGTTTTAACCTTGATAATTATTATAGCTTATTAGTTGTTCTGTTGCACACCAGGAGACACAATGTGACCGATGGTGTGATGGTCCAAGGTACTCAGTACCCAGTGCCAGTTTACTCGTTTATCCAGTCCAGTAGACTAATATGGGTTACTTGGGCAATGATAATAAACCTTACTAAATTTTAATTGAATAATACTGCAAATAATATCAGAAATTAAGTCTACTAAAAAATGTAAACATACATTTTGCATACTTATTTTTATTTTATTTTATTTTATATTGTCACCACTAATTAGAGTTGCTTAGCGCGTCGCTTTTGCCACGCACAGGTATTGGAGCCTAGCTGGGGAGCCCAGCAGACATCAGACAGGGTGAGCCTTTAGAGCTGCATTGGAAGTCCAGAGTCACCTCGCCTTTGCAGTGCATATGGTAGGACATTAGGATTTTGGGTAGCATTTTGTATTTTATATTTTGTATTAGTTTTGGGATTGTAACTATAAACTCTTGAAGTTATTTGATGATGTAAATATATGAAATTTCATATTATTGAAATTTTCTGTATATTTTGTTGAGAAATATTTATGAATGTGCTTCCAGTAATGAAGTGAAAAGAAAAAATTTCTGAAAATAATATTGTGATTTGAGATTGAGATTTTGAGATTGATTTGAAATGTGTATAATGGAGTTTGGATTTGGAAATTATATTGTAAGTGTTTTTAAACAGGTTCAAAAGAATTGTTTTTCCAATTTACAGCCGACACTTTGCTGGATTTTCCATAAAAATTTCGAAAAAATTCAGATTTATCAAAAATTATAAATAAATGAATTAAAGGGGATAAATTGTAAAGAAAAATAAGAATTGGTGCTCCGGCACACTGAGTGGCATAACTTGCTCGGCTACACTGTAGTCGGGTAAGGGGTATCACAGATTTGGTCCAGTTCCTACTACTGCAGAAGGATCCATTCAAAGTCCTGCTACTAGAGGTTCACAACCGGTTAGCAAAGGAAGAGGTAGAGGTAGAGGCAATGTTTTTGGCAGTCAGGGTACTGTTAGCTAGTAAGGCAGTGCTCCGGCTAGAGTTTTGCCTGGTGTGGACCCAATCTCGATAACACCATATAGAATAGCACTAGCAGAATTGAAAGAGTTGAAAGTGCAGTTGCAAGAGCTACTTGATAAGGGCTTTATCCGCCCAAGTTTGTCACCTCGAGGAGTGCCAGTGTTGTTTATAAAGAAGAAAGATGGCACTCTCCGATTATGCATTAACTATCGCCAATTGAATAAAGTGACAATAAAGAATAGATATCTATTGCCCTGCATTAATGACTTGTTTGATCAGTTGATGGGTGCGGCTGTATTCTCTAAGATTAACCAGAGATCGAGTTATTATCAGCTGAAAGTACAAGAGCAGAGTATTCCTAAAACTACCTTTAGAACCTGTTGTGGCCATTATGAGTTCTTGGTCAAGAAATTCGGGTTAACTAATACTCTGGATGCTTTTATGGATTTGATGAACACTATCTTCACACCATACCTCGACCAGTTTGTTGTGGTATTCATAGATGATATATTGCTCTACTCGAGGAGTGCAAAAGAGCATGATAGACATCTACGGATTGTACTGCAGACTTTGAGAAAGAAACAGTTATATGCCAAATTGTCGCAGTGTGAATTTTGGCTGAAAGAAATATCTATCTTGGGCCATGTAGTATCGGTAGAGGGCATCAAGGTAGACCTAAGTAAGATATAAGCTATCCTTAATTTGAGACCACCCAAAAATATCACTGAAATTCACAGTTTTCTGGGTTTAGCTAGATACTACCGTCGATTTGTGAAAGGTTCTCCATGTTGGCATCTCCATTGACTAAGCTACTTCGAAAAGATATAAAATTTCAGTGGACGGAAAAATGCCAACAGAGTTTTGATGAGTTAAAGAAATATTTGACTAAAGCTCCAGTCCTTAGTTAAAGAATACACAGTTTATAGTGATGCTTCTCACAATGGGTTAGGCTGTTTACTGATGCAAGAGCGGAATGTCATTGCCTATGCATCACGCCAGCTGAAACCATTTGAGAGGAACTATCCAACACATGACTTGGAGCTTGCAGCTATTGTGTTCGCTCTTAAGATTTGGAGACAATACTTATATGGGGAGAAGTGTTACATCTACACAGATCATAAGAGTTTGAAGTATCTGGGCACTCAGAAGGAGTTGAATTTGAGACAGAGGAAATGGTTAGAGTTGATAAAAGACTATGATTTTCTGATAGACTATTAGCCAGGGAAAGCTAATGTGGTGGTTGACGCCTTAAGTCGCAAGACTATGGCAAGTCTACAGGTTACTCCTTTGTCTATGGTGCATGAGTTGAGAGTATTGCATGCCAGCTTAGAGATTAATGATGAAGGGCAAACAGCAGTTGCATGGCATGTATAGCCAGTCTTGATTGATTAGATCAGAATGGTTGCTCAGAATGATTAGAAGTATCAAAAGCTGTTAGAAGAAGTTCTACAGGGCAAGAAACCTGAGTTCTCAGTGAGAGATGATAGCCTATTGCTACACCAGGGCAAAATGTGCATTCTTAATGACGTTGACTTGAGACAGATCATTTTGAAGGAATCACATGAGTCTCCTTTTACTATGCACCCTGGTGGCACAAAAATGTACAGAGGGCTGAAAGAACATTACTGGTGGATGGGTATGAAGAGAAATGTAGCAGAATTTGTTTCCAAATGCCTAACTTGTTAGCAAGTGAAGGTAGAGCATCAAGTACTAGCTAGTTTGTTACATCCATTACCAGTATCGAAATGGAAATGGGAGAGATTAACAATGGATTTCGTGATGGGACTTCTGAGGACACAGAAGAGTCATGATGCAGTATGGGTTATAGTTGACAGACTGACCAAGTCTGCCCATTACATTAATGAGATAGTAAGACTGCATAGAGTGCCATTATCCATCGTATCTGACAGAGATACTAGGTTCACTTTTAGATTCTGGGGTAGTCTTCAGAGAGCCCTAGGAACTAGATTGCACTTTAGCACGGCATTCCACCCATAGACAGATGGCTAGTCTAAGAGAGTAATTCATATCTTGGAGGACATGCTACGGGTTTGTGTGATTGAGTTTGAGGGCAATTGGGACACACACTTGCTTTTGATTGAGTTTGCTTGCAACAACAGCTACCAATCAAGTATTGGGATGCCTCCATATGAAGCTTTGTATGGCAAAAAATGTAGAACCTCATTGTGTTGGGATGAGGTAGGCGAAAGCAAGATGATTGGGCCAGAAATTGTTCAGCAAACTGAAGAGAAAGTTAGATTGATAAGAGATCGACTTAAAACTGCATCAGACCGTCAGAAGTCCTATATTGATATGAAGAGAAGGGATATTGAATATGGAGTGGGTGAGAAAGTATTCCTCAAGGTTTCCCCTTAGAAGAAAATTATGAGATTCGACAAAAAGGGGAAACTGAGTCCTCATTTCATTGGGCCATATGAGGTTCTAGAGAGAGTGGGTCCTTTGGCATACCGTTTGGCACTACCTCTAGAGTTGGAGAAGATACATAATGTCTTCCATGTATCAATGTTGAGGAGGTATAGATCTGACCCATCTCATGTACTACTAGTAGAGGAAATTGACGTGAATCTAGACCTCACATATGAAGAAGAACCCATAGAGATTTTGGTTTATGAGGTGAAGCAACTACAGAACAAGCTGATACCATTGGTAAAAGTGTTGTGGAACCATCATTCAGGCCAGGAGGCTACTTAGGAATGAGAGGAGGACATAAGGAGACAGCACCCACAATTGTTTAGAAACTGATACCAGGTAAAATTTCGAGACGAAATTTATTTTAAGGGGGGGGGGGGTGGGGAGAATTGTAACACCCCTATTAGCATAGCCTGGTATATTTCACTTTTCCGGTGATCAGTGTCAGTCCAGATAATTAAGAGAATTAGAATCACATCTAAGACACCTAGTTAAGCCCTGAAAACAAATAATTTGTAATTGCCAAATAGTTAAGTATAAAGAAGAAAAACAGAACACAAAAAGTTAAATGAGCCAAGAGTCACAGCAATGGGTGACTTTCTCAGGAATGACTGCGTGGTCAATCTAAACTCAAATTTCAAACCGTAAAATATGACGCCGCGGTCCTTAAGACCATTATGAACATAGTAGAAAAGAGAAAATCACAGAAAAGAATTATTAAGTAGGTTAAATAATTAGGTCAAGATCCGAAAGAAATATTGAATTACTTACAAATCGGATTGAACCGGCGAGGAGCAATTTGGTCAATTCACCCTTAGAGCTAACTCCTGACCTAACTGTCTAATAAAATCAGAGAAATGAATCTTTGGGAATTAAGAATTAAATTAAAGAAGTAAATGGAAAAGAAATGAAAAATCCAAAAATCAAAAAGTTTATGACATAATGCAGACATAAGCATGATGTAATAAATCTAATATTTAAAATTTGAAATTTTGGGATAATTATGAATTAATAAAGTTGAAAATTCAAAAAGAAATAAAATTGTTTCCTTCTTCTTCTTTTGGACATCCACCCTCACTTTCTCTCCCTTCACTCACTAAACCTCCATAGAAGCTTGATTAAAGCTTCTCAAAACCCTTACTTTGGCCATAATTTTCCCAATCCATTAAATTAAACCTTGTTCTAGCACATTAGTTCAACTATTGAAGAAGAAAAGAAAAGAGAAAAAGGGAAGAAATTGAAAAGTTAAGATTCAAGTGGAGGTAAGTGATTGAATTTGAAAATTTTAGTTTATATGTTGTGTTTGTAGCTAAATTAAACTAGAAATCAACTTAAAATCAAACAAAAACAATTGTTGAGGGACCAAACATGAAATTCATCCAGCTATGGTTAGGGTTTGATATGAATGAGTTTGAAGTGTTTGAATGGTTATTTGAGGTGCATTAGGTGTAGAGGTCATGAATGTGCACTTTGAATGTATTAAATTGAACTTTAAGTGTAGTTAGGGTTTGAGCATTTTGAAGAAATTGGAGAAAAAATTTGAGAATTAGCCAAATGATATAGTTGACCTTATTTGAGTTGAGAAATGGTCAATTGTGACCATTTGTGGTGTGTATGAATTATTGGAAACAAGTTTAAATTCGGATTGGAGAGGGTCAATCTGCAGGCAGCTTGACCTAGGTCCCTTTCAGGGACCAAAACTGAAGATTTATCAACCCACTTGGTGTGAGGCCAATTGAGAATGAAAATAGACACAAAATGGCACATTTTTCATTTAGGAATCATGCCCAGAAAATGACCATAACTTAGTGAACAATTAAGCCAAATCTAGAATTGAGTACACTACCTTGTACAAAAATGATCAAATGAACAGTAGTTACATAAATGAGCATAATTTGGTCTAGGAAGGTCCAAATGATCTGAATTTTATACCGATAGAAATCTGAGACATAGCCCTACAACTTTTATGAAGAAAACAAATCCAAATTTTAACCATAACCTATTTGAAAAACCACCTGTAATCAACCCACAAAAACTACCTATAACCAGGAATTTGCCCAGAATTCTAGGTAACACCAAGTCTGGCTAGCCATGTTCAAATGGCCATAACTAGGGCTACAAAACTCCCAATGGAGTGATTCAAAAAGGTAAATAAAGTTAAGACAATAAGGAACAACTTCTATGAAGAAAACTTAGCCAAATTACCACAGCAAATGGACCAATGGAATAGTGCAAAATAGGGCACCAAATCTGAAATTTTGAAAGTTTCACCTAAGAAACTTAAAATTGAGAAAACAACCAAAACCAACGAATTAGGTAACCAAAATGTGGTATGTGGGTGAAATTAAAATTCCCATACCTATTAAGCAGTAGAAAGTCAACAATTTAACTTGAATAGTATCATAAATAGATTTGAAATTATTTTTGGACTTATGATAAATTATGGTATTGAAACACTGTGAAATTATGTATTTCAGTTGAAAAGAATACCGAGAAAGAACCCGAAGCATCGAGTAAAGGCCAAGAGGCGACTCGCATAAGGTTTGTGCACAACATAGAAATTTCTGTAAATTTTCTTCTGTAAATTGTTTTGAATGAATTGTGATATTAAATTATGACTTAATTGTATTGAAATGTTTATTATGCTTTTGACTTAAATTGTTGAATATTTACTTGTATGTGTTTGAAATGGCAATAAATGTTTAGTAAATTGCTAAGACAGTTTTGAAACCACGGTGTCATCAACATATATTTGAATGCCTCACTAGCATGACTAGTAGGGGAAATTAGTTTTGAATTTTGATTCCTTCTCTGGCTAAAGTGTTGAGGCGTGTGCCAGTAGAAGAAGAAATTTAAATGGGTACCCATATATTTGAGCTAGCTAGCCTTGTGATTTCTCATAAGCCTTTGGCTATTGAGATGAATTTTGTTTTGAATGGCATGATATAATTGTGTGTTTTTATGAAATTTGTTTTGAAACTTCCTAAATGAAAGTGTTTGGGCTAAAGATTTATAAATCATGTTTTGTATCTGTTTTACATGTTCAGTTCAATATTTGAATAAATGTGATTTGAATTATGCATAAATGTTATTTTAGTATGTTGTGCACCACTGAGTCATAGTACTCAGCGATGATTGTTATTGCTGTCGTAGATATAGGGACTAGAGGAGCAGCAAAGTGAGCTACTGAGGATCTTGAAGCCACATCCCTGAAGTTTTATCGGGTATATTTTATACTCTGATTGTAATATTTAGTTTGATGTATGTAAATGTATGTACATGTGATAACTGGTCATGATCAGTTGTATAGAGTTGTAATAATATTATTTTGGTTTTGCTAATGTAAAGTTTGGTTGATGAATGCAAATTGTTTTTACTTTAATGAAAAATGAATGGAATTATTGAGTGTTAATTGAGTGTTATTTTTTATGACAATTGAATTGAGAAATGATGTTGAATTGTATTGAGGTAGTAATAAGTTTGATGAAAAGAGATATTAGAACTGTTTTTATAGGTTTTTGAAGAACTATTTTCTTAAAATATAGATGACACTCTGCCGAAATTTTTTCAAAAAATTTGAGCAAAAATAAAATGGAAAAAAATTTGAACTAGTTTTTAAACTTCTATTAAATGTAAGAAAATGCTTACCACTTCTAAAAAGTAAGAAAATGGTTTTAAAATCCCTTGTAGGGTACTTAATGAGTTATCAGTAGGTGAAGTTCGATAATTCATTAGGTATTCTATAGGATCATGTTATGCCTTACAGAGGGAGTAAGGTGTGACAATAAGGTTCCATCGGGGATGTTACAATCTATATCCATACCAGAGTGGAAATGGGACTGCATCACTATGGATTTTGTGACTGGGCTACCATTGACACAGAGGAAGCATGATACTATATGGGTGATTATGGATAGATTGATCAAGTCAGCTCACTTCCTACCAGTTAGAGCTGACTACTCACTGGAGAGGTTAGTAGAGATTTACATAGATGAGATAGTCTGGCTACATGGAGTGCCAACATCTATCATATCTGACCGAAACCCAAGATTTTCTTCAAGGTTTTGGAAGAGGCTACAGGAGTCTTTAGGCACTCAACTGCACTTCAGTATGGCTTTTCATCCACAAATAAATGGACAGTTAGAAAGGGTGATTCAGGTAACCCTTAGAACTTAATGAATTGCTGTAATTGTTAAAGGAATGATAATAATGACCTGACATTAATAACATGAATTATATGATATGATAGGTATTAGAGGATATGTTAAGAAGCTACATCATTGATTTTGAAGGAAGTTGGGAGAAGTATTTTCCTTGGTAGAGTTTGCTTACAATAACAGCTACCAAGCCAGCATAAAAATGGCTCCATATGAAGCATTGTATGAGAGGAGATGCAGGACTCCCTTATGCTGGACAAAAATGGGTGAAGAAAAGGTAGTGGGCCTAGATTTAGTGAGATAGACTGAGGAAAAAGTGAAACTCATCAGAGACAATTTGAAAGTCGCCTCAGACAGACAGAAGTCATATGTTGACCTGAGGAGAAAGGATATAGAGTATGAGGTTGGCGATAAGGTGTTTCTCAAGGTATTACCTTGGAAAAAGTGCTGAGATTTAGTAAGAAGGGTAAGTTGAGCCCTAGGTTTATTGGTCCATACGATGTCATTGAGCGTATGGGTCCAGTAGCCTATAGGCTAGCTTTACCACCTAAGTTGGATAAGATTCACAACGTGTTCTATGTGTCGATGCTCAGGAGATACAGATCAGATCCTTCACATGTCATTTCAGCAGAGGAGATAATTGTGCAACTTGATTTGACATATGAAGAAGAACTAGTCAGAATCTTAGCACGGGAAGTGAAAGAACTCAGAAACAAGAGGATCCCACTAGTAAAAGTCTTGTGGAGACACCACAACACAGAAGAAGCGACAAGGGACAACGAGGAGATGATGAGGCAGTAGTTCCCTCAGCTCTTCACATCAGTTTTGAGGACGGAATTTATATTTAGAGGGGAAGAATTGTAATGCCCTCACCATAGGTAGTCCGTACATTTTACTGTTCCGATAACTAATGTCTCTTCGGACAGTCAGAATGTCTGGAACTACACTTAAACTATAGTGAGGAGGCATAAATTGATAGAATAAATGTTAAGAAACTATAGCAAAAATTTAGAGGAAATAAAGTAAAAATTTAGAGAATTTATTAATTGGTATAAAATAATAAAAATAACCTGATATGCACTATGAAAGACATTTTAGTTATTTCACCCTCAAAGGTGAATTTTGACCTAAATGTCAAATTAAAAATTTAGAGAATTAAAATAATTAACATAGATTAAAAACGTTATGAATTGAATTAGAAAAGAAAAGAAGAAGAAAAGAAGAAGAAAATAAAAGAAGAGAAAAGAAAATGGCTTAGGAAAACTTAAAAATTAAAGTACAAAAATAGAATATATATATATATATATATATATAAGGCACATAAACAAACCCCACCAACCTTCATCTTCTTCCTCCACTTCTTCTCTCTCTCTCTCATTCCCTTGGAGTTGACACACTTACTCCCTTTTTTCCTCCATTGTTGTCAAGCTTAAAGCTTCATTTCCCAAGCTTCTTTCACACAAAACCCATAGCTAACTTCACAAAAATTCCTCCCCACTTATAGATACCCATAAGAAGCAAGGAAATTGAAGTTTAACAAGACATCCAAAAAGGTTAGTGCTCTAACTACTATTCTTCCTTCTATAAGTATAAGAAGCATGCTAAACTAAGTATAAAATTCATGAAAATCAAAAGAAAAGCTTGAGAAAAGGGAGACATGATTTTCGACAGCCATGGAACCTTGAGGTTTGATACTTTCAACTAATGAAAAATGGTTCCATGAGAATGTTTGATAAGTTGATATGTTTGGGAGTTTGAATGTGTAATGTTTATGCAGATTTGAAACTTTGAAACTAGGATTTGTATACATGATTGAGGACTTTATGTAAATGCTTGAAATTAACCTATTGAGTTGAGATTGTTACTTATAGAAGTGTTATGCTTGCAAATTGAAGTAAGGAAGTTGGAGGAGATTGAATTTTGGGAGTGTCATTTTTCTGCAGGTTGGGCCTCAATAAGTCCAGTGTGTTTGTTGAACCATAACTGATTGTGTGTGACTCTAATTGGTATGAAGCCAATTGGAGGTGAAACTAGACCCAAAATAGCCCATTTTCTATGAAGAAACCATGCCTAAATTCAATCCAAAACTTGACCTAAATACTGCCCAAATCCAGATGACCCTGCACAAAACCCAGAAAATGACCAGATGAACAGTACATATTCATTTGGTCATAACTCCCTCTATACTGGTCCAAATGACCTGAATTTGATACCATTGGAAAGCTTAGATATAGGGCTACAATTTTCATGAAGACCACTGAACCCAGAAATGCTAAAAACCAAACCAAATTGCTGGCCCAATATGGGTCACAAAACTACCCAGACTTAGGTTGCCCAGAAACTACTGGACATAAACTTACTCGACCCATTTTGAAAAAATGACCATAACTTGGTCTACAAGAACTCAAATGTAATGAAACTAGTGGAAAAATGTCATAGACCTACAAAATTGGTATTTTGACTAACACCCAAAAATCAAGAGAACTAGGTCAAATAGTTAGAATAAGTCACTGCATCAAAACTTGGAATCTGACCAAACTTCACTTGACCCCAGAACAGTCTTTTAGTCATAACTCCCACTAGAAAAATCTAATTGATATGAGTTATACATTTGTAAAAACCTGAGAGATAGGGCTACAACTTTGTATTAGGAAGCTTCCTCAAATTATGAATTTAAGAACCTCAAAAAGTGACCTGCAGTCACTGACCTGAACTGATCACCTGTTGGCATAGGGTATATGAGCCCAGGTTAGTTAATTGGCCATAAATAATTCCACAAAACTTAAAAATTTTTGATTTAAATTTATAAATGATCATAAGACAGAGGAAAACAATTTCTATGAAGATCATCATGCCTAAAAGTGACTGCAACATGTTCCATTAATTAGGTAAACTCTACATCCAACAGTTGCTTAGTTAAGGAATCAGAATCTGGAAATGAGTGAGTTATGGTTATTCGACCATAACTTGAGTTCTAAAAATCAAATTGACATGATTCAAAAGGGAAAATAAAGATGATACATAGAGGAACAACTTCCATGAAGGAAGTGTGGCCAAACAGTGGCTACACACTGATTATATGGATAGGCAAAAGTAAGACACAAAAACTGAACCAAAGAAGGGTCCATGAGATAAATAATCTTATGGTAGGGAATTTAACCCTAACAAGTCATTAAACACTAAAACACATGAAAGAGGTATGTGGGACCTATTTTCCCACTATAAAGTGATATGAATATTCAAATAAATATGTAATAATATGTAATTGCCTATATATACGTAGACTTATTTATTTAGTTTGGATTGATTAGTATACTAATTATGGACTATAGATAGCAGTGCTGCCTACCGAGAAAATCATGAACTGACAATATTTATCTGGTATGATTGTTCTACAGGCTATATGCCTACTTACTAGCTTTACAAGCCTGACAGCTGGCCTCGCGCCTGACAGATGTATACAGGGTAGACATATGGCTGTCTAACTCGAATACTCCCATGTATCCAGCTTTTATAGTCTGTTATAGGTTTCTTAGGCACTGATAATAATTAATTAAGACTGAATATATAATAAGTAAACAGAAAGATCCCGATAATTTAAATTGTTTCCAAAGTGAAATGAAAATGTAAAATGCCTAGAAATTATGAAATTTGCTATATATAGAATTATTATTTAAATTGTTTAGTTGTTATTATTATAAATTATGCACCACTAAGCATTATGCTTAGAGCGTTGGTTTTCCATCGCGTAGGTACTGGAGATCAGCAACCGCCACAGCAGCCGCTACAGTGGTGTTCGGATAGAGCTTCGACCAGATCTGCCACCGTCCAGAGTCACCTTATCAGTATTTTGTATTTTGGTAGGGCCCATGTATAGACTAGTATTTTGGTTCATTATGTCTAATCATGATGTAATTACTAGTTTATGATGTATTTCATTTTGGACTTGTAATTAAACTTTGAGATTGTAAGTAAACTTGTAATTCATTATTGTGAATTTCTATATGAATGCAATAGATGATACTTTTTGAAATCTCATAATTAATTGTGACTAACATGATAAAGGAGAATATGATATGGAAATGTGTGAAATGAATATGAACATGTTAGCAGGTGATTAGTGGAACCCGCCAAATGCTAATAAAATAGAGGAGTCTTTGTCCGGGTCTCCACAGAAATAAGTTATATATATAAAAAAAAAAATTCTACTATAACACCCCTATTTGTATAGCCTGGTATATTTCACTGTTCCGGTGACCGGTGTCGGTCCGTACAATTAAAGGGATTAGAACCATACTTAAGACAACTAGAGAAACCATAAACACAAATAATTAGTAATGTTCAATTAGTTAAGTATAAATAAGAAAAACAGAACATAAGAAGTTCAACGAGCCGAGAGTCACAGCGATGGGTGACCTCCTCGAGAACGACTGCGAAGTCATTTTAAACTCAAATTTTGAACCATAAAATGTGACGCTGCGGTCCTTAGGACCATTATAAACACAGTGCAAAAGAGAAAATCACGAAAAAGAACTGTTAAGCCAGTCAAATAATTAGGTCAGGGAGCCGGAAGAAATATGAAATTATTTGCAAACCGGGATGAACCGGCGAGGGACAATTTGGTCAATTGACCCCGAGAGCTGACTCCTGACCTAACTGTCAAATAAAATCGGAGAAAAGAAAATTTCGGAAACATAATCAAATTAAAGAGCTAATAGAAAAAAAAAAAAAAAAAAAAGAGGAAAAATGAAAAAGTAAAAAGGTGATGACATCATGCATGACCTCATGCATGATGCCATAAATAAATTAATTAATTGAATTATTAAATTAGACTTTTGTGGTCTTCCATAAGCTAAAATACATAAAAGAAATAAAAAGAAAAAAAAATCATTTTGGGTCATCTTTCCTTCCTTATTGCCGCCTCCCATTTCCCTCTCCCTCACCATTGATGAACTTCCATTAAAGCTTGTCTTCAAGCTTTGAAACCCTTACCAAATCCCAAATTTTTCCATAATCACTTCATAAAACCTTATTCCCTTCCCTTGAGAAAGAAAATTAACAAGAAAGAAAGAAGCTAGACAGGTCAAAATGACCTGAAATTTTACCAGAGATTAGATGAGATATAGACCTAAAACTTTCATGAAGAAAACAAGTCCAAATTCTGCCAGCAACCAAGCCATTTGTCCACCCCAAGTTGGTGACTCAAATCTGCCAGCACCAAAATTTGCCCAGAAAATCTGGGTTGTTTTCGATCCAGCAACCCTAATTCAAATGGCCATAACTTGAGCTACAAAACTCCAATTGGAGTGATTCAAAAATGAGAATAAACTTAAGACAATAAGGAATATTTTCTATGAAGGAAGTTTTTCCAAATTCAAACAGTAAAATTACCAATGGAACAGTGCAACTTGGAGCACCAAAACTGAAAATTTGACAATTTGGCCAAAAGGACTTAAGCTTTGAGAAAATGACCAAAACCAACAAATTTAATGACCAAAATGTGGTATGTGGGTGAAGTTGGAGTTCCCATACCTATTAAGCCTTAAAAAGTCAACAATTTGACTTTAATAGTGTAGTGAATAGTAACCCGAAACACAAAAACTTCGAGAACGTCGAAATTAGTACATTAAAGCTAAGTAAAAATAAAGTGAAATTTATTTTTCGATTTATGCTAAGTTATGGTACTGAAACACTGTGAAATTGTGTGTTTCAGCTGAAAAAGACTTGAAAACTCGAAGAGACTGAGTCAAGGCCTAAAGGCGACTCATGACAGGTCTGTGCACAGTAATTTTTATTTGAATATATGATTATTGAAAATTTGATTTTTTTTTGAGCTAGTTACGAATTGTGTTGCCATTTATGATTGTGAATATGACTTTAAAAGTTTACCAGATTTCCAATAAATTATTTGAATAAATTGTTTTAAATTGATTTTGTGTTCATACTTAGCATTACAGTATCACACTATTCCTCCTCCATTTATGGGGTTGAGATCGTTTATTTTCCTCCCTCTCTGACTTGCCAGTTGAGGTTGAGATCGGATGAGTACTCATTAGCTAGCTAGCCACCTCCCTCATTGATTTCGATTAATGGGGTTGTAGATTGCTTTGTCATGGTGTACAACACGGCATTGATTGGAAATTTTGTGTCATGGCTTAAGTTGTGTATGACTTTGACAACACTGTGTTTATGAAATTATTTGACTAAATTGTGTTATTATGAGCTTTGATAATTTGAGAAATATTTAAATTGTGTTTCACCAATGAATGATTTATGTATTGCATTTTAAATTTTTATTGTGCACCACTGAGTATTTTTATACTCAGCGATAGCTTATTTTGCTGTCACAGATAAGAGCAAGGAGAAAGCAGCAGAGTGAGCTGCTATCGAATTGTGGATCACATCGATCATTTTGTACGGGTATTATTTTATACCCTTGTAGATAATTTTGATGTAAATATAGAAATGTTATATGTATTAATGAAAGTTGAGCAGTTGTAAATAAATTGTAATAATTTTATTTTGGATTTCCTTCTGTAAATTTAATATTTGTACATGTGAATTTCATGTTTTATGCCTCGTGAATGAAGTATTAAATATTTTGAGATGATGAATTTTGATTTGTATTGTGGAATTACTTTGAAGTGATTTGAATTGAGATGATTAAGATTTATTGGAGGTTGGGAGTTGTGAAAAATTTTTGGAAGTGTTTTTCTCAGGTATTTGAAGAACTGTTTTCTCCAATTACAAACGGAACTCTATCAAAATTTTTATAAAATTTGCGGTAAAATTTAAATGGAAAAAATTTTTACTAGTCTTTAAGCTTTGAATAAATGGTTTTTAATTCTCACTAAAATGCTCACCACTCCCAAAATGTAAGAAAATTGTCTTAAAATCCCTTGTAGGGTACTTAATGAGTTGTCGGTAGGTGAAGTTCGGTAGTTCATTAAGTATTCTACGAGATCATGTTATGCTTTACAGAGGGGTAAGGTGTGACATGTTTTAGTGGTATCAGAGCATAGTTTTTCAATAAATTTTGACTATGTGTATGAACATTTTATTGATAAGTGCAACTGCTCAAGTGTCTTTAATTGATATATATGACATATTTACATCATGAATATGCATTAACGGAGGTCAACCTCCTTGTGTTTGTTCTCAGGAAGTAGAAAATTTGGGAAAACGGAATGGAAGGAGGAGATCATTCCGAAGAACAATCTATTGAGGCTGAGGTTCAAGAGGAAGCCCCAGCACTCCAGAACGTGAGTGGGTCAGCCACTCCAGCTCCTGCTCCAGCACCGTAGTTCCCTGCTCAATTTGTACAGCAGATGGCTGCGTTCTTCCAGCAAATGGCGGGTAATGTGCCACCCCAAGTTCAAATGCCAGTACCTGTAGCACAACCACAGCCCTCAGCTCGGCAATATGAAAAACTGATGAAATTTGGGGCCACCGAGTTTACAGGCACTGTGGATCCACTGGAGGCAGAACAGTGGTTGAAAAGAATGGAACGAGTTTACCGAAAACTGCAGTGTACGGAAGAGATGAAGTTCGAGTATTCTATTTCCTTGTTACAAGGGGATGCATATGAATAGTGGAAGACCATCCCCCACAGCCTGGTTGAGCCGCCTGTGCTGACATGGACAGACTTCCTGAGGGAATTCAGGCAGAAATGGGTTCCTGATGCATATGTAGATATGAAATTACAAGAATTTTTGAGTTTGAAACAAGGGGACAGAACCATAGCAGAATATAAGAGAGACTTCTCAAGGCTAAGCCACTATGCTGGAAGCTTAGTCTCCACCCCTAAAGACAGATGCAAGAGGTTTGAGTCCGGATTAAGGCCGAATTTGAGAATGCAAGTCGTGGGTTTTCCACATCAGAATTTTGCTAAATTGATTTCACAAGCCCTGGAATTGGAAAGAACAGAATCAGAAGGGGCAGTGAAAAAGGGTACACAAGAAAAAGAGAAGACTGAAAAGACTACGGGACAAGCATCTGAGAGTGGTTCTGGAAAGAGGAAACAGTTTGGGGGATTGAGCTCCCGTAGATCTGGCAGAGGCAGATTTTCTGGCCAAAGACCACCTCGGTTTGGTCAGCCGACCCAACAAGCTTCTCGAGGATCTCTATTAGTACGACAGTGTGAAACTTGTGGGAGAACTCATGGTGGGGTTTGTTTCAAGGCCACCGGAGCATGTTTTAACTGTGGAGGGAGCGGACATTTCGCTAAAGATTGTACTAGTCCACGCCGGTCTGGATCTTTTGCTACATCGGAAGGATCAACCCAAGTCTCTGCACCTAGAGGGTCACAGTCAGCTGCTAGAGGTAGAGGCAGAGGTAGGGGTCCTGGTAGCACTCCTGGACGTCAAAGCAATGTTAACCAGCCAGTATCCAGTGGCGCATGCGTCAGAGTGTATACCATGCGTCAGAGGGAGGAAGCTGAAACATCAGATGTAGTAGCTGGTATTTTCTCTATCCTTGACCAAGATGTGTATGTGTTATTTGATCCTGGCTCCACACACTCATATGTTAGTGCTAGTGTGATGTGTTCTACTGCTATTCAGTGTGTACTAATGGACTATGATGTGCTAGTAACTAGTCCATTAGGCTAGGAGGTCAGGGTAAATAGGCTATATAGGGACTGTCCTTTGGTGATCCAAGGACACCCTTTTTTTTCTGATTTAATTAAAATGCCCTTCAGAGATTATGACATTATCTTGGGCATGGATTGGTTAGCCAGGCATCATGCGATGATTGACTGTAGACTAAAGACAGTCACTTTTGGTCTTCCTCAGTATCGTGATGTAGTAATACATGGGGAGAGACAGTTATTACCTTCAAACATTATTTCAGCTGCACTGGCCAGGAAAATGATTAGAAAAGGGTGTGAGGTGTACTTGGCACATGTGATAGACACCCAAGTGGGGAGTCCAGCACTGAGGGACATTCCTACTGTATGTGACTTTCCGGATGTGTTTCCTGATGAATTGTCAGGATTAGCTCTAGAAAGAGAAGTGCAGTTTGAAATTGATGTTATGCCTGGTGTGGACCCGATCTCCATAACGCCATACAGAATGGCACTAGCAGAACTAAAAGAATTGAAAGTACAGTTGCAAAAGTTGCTTGACAAGGGCTTCATCCGCCCTAGTGTGTCACCTTGGAGAGCGCCAGTGTTATTTGTAAAGAAGAAGGATGGCACTCTCCGGTTATGCATTGACTATCGGCAGTTGAATAAGGTGACGATAAAGAACAGATACCCATTGCCCCGCATTGATGACTTATTTGATCAGTTGAGAGGTGCAGCTGTATTCTCCAAAATTGACCTGAGATCAGGTTATTATCAGCTGAAAGTTCAAGAGCAGAGTATTTCAAAAACTGCCTTCAGAACCCGCTATGGCCATTATGAGTTCTTGTTCATGCCATTCGGGTTAACTAATGCTCTGGCTGCTTTTATGGATCTGATGAACACTATCTTTAGACCATACCTCGACCAGTTTGTTGTGGTATTTATTAATGATATATTGGTCTATTCAAGGAATGCAGAAGAGCATGATAGACATCTGCGGATTGTACTGCAGACTTTGAGGGAGAAACAGCTATACGCCAAATTGTCAAAATGTGAATTTTGGCTGAAGGAGATATCCTTTTTGGGGCACATAGTATCAGCAGAGGGTATTAAGGTAGATCCTAGCAAGATTGAAGCTGTCCTTAATTGGAAGCCATCCAAAAATGTCACGGAGATTCACAGTTTTCTGGGGTTAGCTGGATACTACCGTCGATTTGTGAAGGGATTCTCCATGTTGGCATCTCCATTGACCAAGCTACTTAGAAAGGATGTGAAATTTCAGTGGATGGACAAATGCCAGCAATGTTTTGATGAATTGAAAAGATGTTTGACTGAGGCTCCAGTCTTGACTTTACCTACACCGGGTAAAGAATATACAGTTTACAGCGATGCTTTTCACAATGGGTTAGGTTGTGTGTTGATGCAAGATCGAAATGTTATTGCCTATGCATCACGCCAGCTAAAACCGCATGAGAGGAATTATCCGACACATGACTTGGAGCTTGCAGCTATTGTGTTTGCTCTTAAGATCTGGAGACATTATTTGTATGGGGAGAAGTGCTACATCTACACAGATCATAAGAGTTTGAAGTATTTGGGCACCCAAAAGGAGTTGAATTTGAGACAGAGGAGATGGTTAGAGTTGATAAAAGACTATGATTGTCTGATAGACTATCAACCAGGGAAAGCTAATGTTGTGGCTGATGCCCTAAGTCGCAAGACTATGGCAAGTCTACAGGTTACTCCTTTATCTTTGGTACATGAGTTGAGATTATTACATGCCAGTTTAGAGATTAATGATGAAGGGCAGACAGCAGTTGCATGGCATGTACAGCCAGTGTTGATTGATCAGATCAGAAGGGCTGCTCAGAATGATGAAAGGTATCAGAAGCTGTTGGAAGAAGTCCAGTAGGGCAAGAAACCAGAGTTCTCAATTAGAAATGATGGTTTACTGCTACACCAGGGCAGAATGTGTGTTCCTAATGATGTTGATTTGAGGCAGATCATTTTGAAGGAAGCACATGAGTCTCCTTTTGCTATGCACCCTGGTGGTACAAAAATGTATAGAGGGCTAAAAGAGCATTACTGGTGGATGGGTATGAAGAGAGATGTGGCAGAGTTTGTATCCAAATGCCTGACTTGTCAGCAAGTAAAGGCAGAGCATCAAGTACCCACTGGGTTGTTACATCCACTACCAGTGCCAGAATGGAAATGGGAGAGAATAATAATGGATTTTGTGATGGGACTTCCAAAGACACAGAAGAGTCATGATGCAGTATGGGTCATTGTCGACAGATTGACTAAGTCTGCTCATTTTCTGCTAATCTGAATGGACTACAGTTTAGACAGATTTGCCAGGATGTACATCGATGAGATTGTGAGACTTCATGGAGTGCCAGTATCCATCGTATCAGACAGAGATCCTAGGTTCACTTCTAGATTCTGGGGTAGTCTTCAGAGAGCCCTAGGAACTAGATTGAACTTCAGTACTGCATTCCACCCACGCATGCATGGCCACCCGAGAGGGTAATTCAGATCTTGGAGGACATGCTATGGGCTTGTGTGATTGAGTTTGAGGGTAGTTGGGATACACACTTGCCTTTGATTGAGTTTGCTTACAACAACAGGTACCAATCAAGCATTGGAATGCCTCCATATGAAGCTTTGTATGGCAGGAAATGTAGAACCCCGTTGTGTTGGGATGACGTGGGTGAAAGAAAAATTATTGGACCCGAAATTGTTCAACAGACTGAAGAGAAAATCAGGGTGATCAGAGATCGACTTAAAGCTGCATCAGACCGTCAGAAGTCCTATATTGATTTGAAAAGAAGGGATATTAAGTATGCATTGGGTGAGAAAGTTTTCCTCAAGGTTTCTCCTTGGAAGAGGATTATGAGATTCGGTAGGAAGGGGAAACTAAGTCCTCGTTTTATTGGACCATATGAGGTATTGGAAAAAGTGGGTCCTTTGGCTTATCATTTGGCACTACCTTCAGAGTTAGAGAAGATACATAACGTCTTCCATGTGTCTATGTTGAGGAGGTATCAATCAGACCCATCTCATGTACTATCAGTAGAAGAAATTGCAGTGAATCCAAACCTCACATATGAAGAAGAACCCATAAAGATTCTGGCTTATGAAGTGAAACAGCTACGGAACAAGCAGATACTATTGGTAAAAGTGCCATGGAACCAACATTCAGGCCAATAAGCTACTTGGGAACGAGAGGAGGACATGAGGAGACAGCACCCACAGCTATTCAGAGATTGATACCAGGTAAAATTTCGAGATGAAATTTATTTAAAGGGGGGAGAATTATAACACCCCTATTTGTATAGCATGGTATATTTCACTGTTCCAGTGACCGGTGTCGGTCCGGACAATTAAGGGGATTAGAACCATACTTAAGACAACTAGAGAAACCATAAACACAAATAATTAGTAATGTTCAATTAGTTAAGTATAAATAAGAAAAACAGAACATAAGAAGTTAAATGAGCCGAGAGTCACAGCGATGGGTGACCTCCTCGGGAACGACTGCGAAGTCATTTTAAACTCAAATTTCGAATCGTAAAATGTGACGCTGCGGTCCTTAGGACCATTATAAACACAATGGAAAAGAGAAAATCACGAAAAAGAACTGTTAAGCCAGTCAAATAATTAGGTCAGGGAGCCAGAAGAAATATGGAATTATTTGCAAACCGGGATGAACCGGCGAGGGGCAATTTGGTCAATTGATTTTGGAAAAAAAAAAAGATTTCAAAATAAAATCAGAGAAAAAAAGATTTCGGAAACGAGAATTAAATTAAAGAGCTAATAGAAAAAAAAAAGAGGAAAAATAAAAAAGTAAAAAGGTGATGATAGCATGCATGACCTCATGCATGATGCCATAAATAAATTAATTAATTGAATTATTAAATTAGACTTTTGTGGTCTTCCATAAGCTAAAATACATAAAAGAAATAAAAAGAAAAAAAATCATTTTGGGTCATCTTTCCTTCCTTATTGCCGCCTCCCATTTCCCTCTCCCTCACCATTGATGAACTTCCATTAAAGCTTGCCTTCAAGCTTTGAAACCCTTACCAAATCCCAAATTTTTCCATAATCACTTCATAAAACCTTATTCCCTTCCCTTGAGAAAGAAAATTAACAAGAAAGAAAGAAGAAAAGAGGAGAAAAAAATTGAAGATTTGGTATCAAAGTTGAGGTAAGTGTATCAATTTAAAAGTTGAGATTTGATTTTTGTGTTTTTGGTTTGAATTAGCTTGTAATATGTTTAAAATGAAAAGAAAAAGATTGTGAGGGACCAAACTGAAATTTCGGCCTGTTGAAGGGGAGTATGATTTGCATGAATTTGATGGGTTTGAATGAATTTATGGACCTCCCTTAGTTGAATGATTATGGTTGAGAACTTTGAAATTTGCTAATGGTAATTAAGTAGTGAGATTAGGGTTTGAAACCTAGGGTTTGAGGCAAAATTTTGGAGAAATGAATAAATGATGTCTTTGACCTATTGTGAAGTAAAAAATGGTCAATTATGACCAAATGAGATGTGTGGAAATGGTTGGAATGGAAGCTAAATTCGGAGGTTGTATGGTCATGCTGCTGGCAGCATGACCAAGTCAACTTTGAAGGACCAAAACTGAAATTTTACAAGTCCAATTGATATGGCACCAATTGGGGATGAAAATAGACATAAAAATGACACAATTTTCATTTAGGAACCATGCCCAAAAAGTGACCAAAACTTAGTGAACCAATTGACCAAAGTTGAATAAGAGCAGTCTGCCACTGTACAAACTGACCAAATGAACAGTGTTTATTCATTTGGTCATAACTCGACCTAGACAGGTCAAAATGACCTGAAATTTTACCAAAGATTAGATGAGATATATAAATAAAACTTTCATGAAGAACACAAGTCCAAATTCTGCCAGCAACCAAGCCATTTGGCCACCCCAAGTTGGTGACTCAAATCCACCAGCACCAAAATTTGCCTAGAAAATCTGGGTAGTTTTCAATCCGGCAACCCTAGTTCAAATGGCCATAACTTGAGCTACAAGACTCTAATTGGAGTGATTCAAAAATGAGAATAAACTTAAGACAATAAGGAATATTTTCTATGAAGGAAGTTTTGCCAAATTCCAACAGTAAAATTACCAATGGAACAGTGCAACTTGGAGCACCAAAACTGAAAATTTGACAATTTGGCCAAAAGGACTTAAGCTTTGACAAAATGACCAAAACCAACAAATTTAATGACCAAAATGTGGTATATGGGTGAAGTTGGAGTTCCCATACCTATTAAGCCTTAAAAAGTCAACAATTTGACTTGAATAGTGTAGTGAATAGTAACCCAAAACACAAAAACTTCGAGAATGTCGAAATTGGTACATTAAAGCTAGGTAAAAATGAAGTGAAATTTATTTTTGGATTTATGCTAAGTTATGGTACTGAAACACTGTGAAATTGTGTGTTTCAGCTGAAAAAGACTTGGAAACTCGAAGAGACTGAATCAAGGCCTAAAGGCGAGTCACGACAGGTCTGTGCACAGTAATTTTTATTTGAATATATGATTCTTGAAAAATTAATTTTTTTTGAGCTAGTTACGAATTGTGTTGCCATTTATGATTGTGAATATGACTTTAAAAGTTTACCAGATTTCTAATAAATTATTTGAATAAATTGTTTTGAATTGATTTTGTGTTCACACTTAGCATGACAGTATCACATTATTCCTCCTCCATTTATGGGGTTGAGATCGTTTATTTTCCT
The DNA here is from genome assembly GCF_030052815.1 of Hevea brasiliensis. NCBI lineage: Eukaryota > Viridiplantae > Streptophyta > Magnoliopsida > Malpighiales > Euphorbiaceae > Hevea > Hevea brasiliensis. The sequence continues at coordinate 39,962,708 of NC_079499.1, read as the reverse complement.
CCCTCTCTGACTTGCCAGTTGAGGTTGAGATCGGATGAGTACTCATTAGCTAGCTAGCCACCTCCCTCATTGATTTCGATTAATGGGGTTGTAGATTGCTTTGTCATGGTGTACAACACGGCATTGATCAGAAATTTTGTGTCATGGCTTAAGTTGTGTATGACTTTGGCAACACTGTGTTTATGAAATTGTTTGACTAAATTGTGTTATTATGAGCTTTGATAATTTGAGAAATATTTAAATTGTATTTCACCAATGAATGATTTATGTATTGCATTTTAAATTTTTATTGTGCAACATTGAGTATTTTTATACTCAGCGATAGCTTATTTTGCTGTCGCAGATAAGAGCAAGGAGAAAGCAGCAAAGTGAGCTGCTATCGAATTGTGGATCACATCGATCATTTTGTACGGGTATTATTTTATACCCTTGTAGATAATTTTGATGTAAATATAGAAATGTTGTATGTATCAATGAAAGTTGAGCAGTTGTAAATAAATTGTAATAATATTATTTTGGATTTCCTTCTGTAAATTTAATATTTGTACATGTGAATTTCATGTTTTATGCCTCGTGAATGAAGTATTAAATATTTTGAGATGATGAATTTTGATTTGTATTGTGGAATTACTTTGAAGTGATTTGAATTGAGATGATTGAGATTTATTGGAGGTTGGGAGTTGTGAAAAATTTTTGGAAGTGTTTTTCTCCGGTATTTGAAGAACTGTTTTCTCCAATTATAAACGGAACTCTGTTAAAATTTTTATAAAATTTGCGGCAAAATTTAAATGGACAAAATTTTTACTAGTCTTTAAGCTTTGAATAAATGGTTTTTAATTCTCACTAAAATGCTCACCACTCCCAAAATGTAAGAAAATTGTCTTAAAATCCCTTGTAAGGTACTTAATGAGTTATCGGTAGGCGAAGTTCGGTAGTTCATTAAGTATTCTACGGGATCATGTTATGCCTTACAGAGGGGTAAGGTGTGACATCTACACATGGATTACATGCTTTTAAATGGTATTAAAAGTTTACAATAGACGTGATAAGACTTGATAGGGTGCTCTAGCACTGAATGTGGCACTTCTTGCTCAGCTATACAGTAGACGGGTAAAGGGCGTCACATACATGGAGTTTACTTTTATCAATACATAATCATTTAGATCATAATAGTGCATATAATCCCTTTGTGACACTCCTTACCCGTCTACAATGTAGCCGAGCAAGATATGCTACACAGTGTGCTAGAGCCCCATATCTTATCTCATTGATATTTATTATTTCTTAATTAATTTATTTATGGTTTATTAAGTGAAATTTTTGAAATTGATACCATTTACATCATTTATTGAAATTTTAAATTAATTTGAGGTTCCGAAAATTTGACAGAAAATTCAGCAGAGTGCCGGCTAAAAATGGAGAAAACCATTCTTCAGAACCTGTAGAAAACACTTCCAAATATTTTTCCAATCCTTCTCAACTCTAAATAATCAACATCATCTCAATATTTCTCAACAATTTTCATTCATTCAATCCATATCATATATATTATTCAATTTGAACTCAAATTTATGAAAGCAATACTTAATTTAATTAATTTACAATACAAAATAATACAAGTGTTTATAATTTACATGATACCATGAAAATCTAAATACAAAATACAATCGATAAAAATACAAAAGAGAATCCTAGTGCCTTACCAAAATACACTGCAGATGAGAGGTGACACAGGACACTAATAGATCTGACTCTCAACTAGTCTGGGGTCTATTGGGCTCATGCTCCGTATCTCCAGTACCTACGCGTGGCAAAAGTAACGCGCTAAGCAATACTGCTTAGTGGTGCCAATAATAAAATAAAATAACTAAAATGAAATAAACATGCAGAGTGTATGCTAATTTTTCATACGGACAAGTTTTGGTAATTATTTGTAGTATTATTAATTCGGTACTTTTTATATTACTTATTTGATTAAAAATTTATTGAGATTTATTTTGGTTGCCCAAGTAACCTATACTAATTGACTGGACTGGATAAATGGGTAAACTAGCACTGGGTATCAAGTACCTCAGGCCGTCACACCATCGGTTACAAAGTGTCTCTCGATGTGCAACAGAACAGCTAATAAGCTGTAATAAATATTAGGCACGAGGCCAAGTATCACAATAGTGTTAGAATCGCTAAAAGCCATAAAATCACGAAATGGCTACATAAGCCATAAATCACAGAATGGCATAATGCCATATGCGATACTACTATCATAACCCTATTGGCATGCCAACCTATCCAAACCAATCACACTAGGCCTACCAGGGCATATTACAATTTTAAATTCGAAATTCTTTGTAATTGAAGTTCAATAGTTACTATTTATCTCATTAGTCAACTAAAATATTGACTTTTTCATAGACAATAGGTATATTAGTTCTAATATCACCCATATACCACATTTTGTATTCTAAAATTGTTGGCATTGGTTTCCAATACCATTTCAAAGCTTATTGTTTGTTATTTAAAATTTTCAGATTTTATGCTTTAAGTTTACTGTTCAATTGGTCATTGCTACAGTGGAAATTTGATAAAATTCTCTTCATGAAAGTTGTTCCTTTATGTGTCTTCTTTAATTTCTTTTTTTCAATCACTCAATTTGGAGTTTTCTAGCTCAAGATATGCTAATTTTAGCAAGGCTAGCTGAATTAGTATCTACCTAGGATTTTTGGGTAGAATCCCATTCTAGCAGTTTTGGTGTCCTAATTTTGGTAGGCAATTTCAATAAGTTCTGATCAGAATTTGGAGTTGTTTCTTCATGAAAGTTGTCCTAAATTGTCTAAGCTTTCCATTGATATAAAATTCAGGTTAATTGGACTTTTCTACAGTAAGTTATGACCATTTGAACAAAGATTGTTCATTTGGTCACTTTTCCAGGGCAGCATGTGTGTTACCCATATTAGGTCAATTTTTAGGGCAAGTTACATTGGTTTTTTAGACATGGTTTCTTCACCAAAAATGTTGCATTATGTGTCAAGCTTCACCCTCAATTAGCCTTATACCAATTAGAGTTATATAGCTTGAGTTATAACCCCATGAGCACACTAGACTCAAAGGGTCCAGAATGCACTCACGAGGCAGCCTAATCATTGCATTAGTTAATGTCACAAGTCACTCCAAATTTAGTTCAATTCACCAGAAATGGTCACTAATTGACCATTACAACACTAATTCACCCTCAAAGCACAAATCCCCCAATTTAGCTCAAGAACCCTAATTCTCAAATTTCAATTTATGCAAGCTCATAAGATTTCAACTCCAATTCATATATACCCATCAATAGACATTAAACATACAAGTTTAATTTCAACTAAACCCTCACCCTCTCTTGGCTACTAAAATTTAGTGTGGCTATAACATGCATATTTTGCTTTCTTTTTCCACAATTCTTAGTTGAATTTGAGATCCTAGCATGAAACAAAAAGAGAGAAAGAGAGGTATGGCACTGACCTTTGTTGGAGAGTTTCTCACACTTGCAAAACCTCCTTTTTTTTTCTTCTTCTAATTGCTGCCTAGAGGTGATTTAAGGTGTGAGTAGAAATTTTAGTGAAGGGAGTGAGTGATTTTATGGTGAAATGAAGTGGGAATCAAGCTTGCAATGAAAGCTTCAATGGACGTTTTTAGTGAGAGAGTGGTTCGGCTGAAGAAGGAAGGAAGAGAGCAGATTATTTTTCCCATTTTTGACTTCTTTTTTCCCTTTTTAATGTATTAGAATTGTGTTTGTTAGCTTATAATTGGCTAACACAATTTTTATTACATCATGATAATGTAATAATTAAGTTTAAAGTTCTTTTTCTTTCCTCTCTCTTTATTTATTTTTAGTTAAATATTTATCAATATTAATTCATATTTTATGTCATATAAATTATTTATTTAATTAGATAAGTTGGCCGAAAATCATCTCTGAAGACGAAATGACCAAAATGCCCTCCGTTTGGCTTAACGAGCTAAAATTGTGTGTACCGATTGATTTAATTTTCCTTGTGTTTTTTTAGCATTTTATTATCATTGAAACCCCAATAATCCTTTCCTTAAATCCCAAAAATTATTTCATGGAGTTTCCCCCGGGTCTAGGGTTGCTAACGGCCATAACCGTCACTTCCCGTTAGGGTCACTCATCGCTGGGGCTATGGCTCATTTAACCTTAATGCATTTCATTTCTAAAATTTTCCTTAATCTTTCTTATCATTATTTGGTTTATTTATAACTCCTCTCTCTAGTATAATTATAATTTCAGATATTCTAGCTGCTCAGACTGACATTGGTCACCAAAACAGTAGAACGTATGGATTAGCTAAAGTGAGGATGTTACAGCTCTTCCCCTTTAATAAAAATTTCATCCTCGATATTTACCTGATGCAAACAGTTAAGGGAACTGTTGCCTCATCATCTCTTCACTTTCTAAAATTGCCTCCTCATTATTATGGTGCCTCCAAAGCACTTTCACTAGCATAATTTGTTTATTTCTCAGTTCCTTCACTTCCCGAGCCAAGATCCGTATGGGTTCTTCTGCATATGTCAAGTCCAGTTGAATTTCAATATCTTCCATGGAGATGACATGTGAAGGGTCTGAGCGGTATCTTCTTAGCATAGATACATGAAACACATTGTGGATCTTATCCAGCTCTAGCAGTAAAGCTAGCCGATAGGCCACTGGTCCCACACATTCAATGACTTCATATGGGCCAATGAACCTAGGGCTTAACTTACCCTTTCTTCCAAACCTCAGTACCTTCTTCCACAATGAGACTTTGAGGAACACTTTATCGCCAACTGCATACTCTATCTCTTTTCTCTTCAAGTCGGCATAATATTTTTGTCTATCGAAAGCAACCTTCAAATTAGCTTTGATTAACTTTGCTTTCTCCTCAGTCTGTTTCACCAAGTCTGGTCTTACTAGCTTATGTTTGTCCAATTCAGTCCAACACATTGGGGTTCTGCACTTCCTCCCATACAGTGCCTCATACGGAGCCATTTGGATGCTAGCTTGGTAGCTATTAATATATGTGAATTCTGCTAGTGGGAGATATCTATCCCAACTTCCCTTAAACTCGATGACACAACTCGTCAGCATATCCTTAAGGACCTAACATATATTTCATATTATTACTATCATTTCAACTCATTATTTATAATAATTCAATAGGTTTCAATGTTTATCTGGATTACTCTTTCTGATTGTCCATCCGTCTAAGGATGGAAAGCTGTACTAAAGTGGAGTTATGTGCCCAAGGCTTCTTGCAACTTTTCAAAAATCTCGATCTAAACCTTGGGTCTCGATCATATATGATGGAAAGAGGGATTCCATGTAGTCTAACTATCTCACTGATATACAACTTTGCTAGCTTCTCTAGTGAGTAGTCAGTCCTAACTGGCAGAAAATGTGCTGACTGTGACACCCCTTTACCCGTGTACAGTACATCCGAGTAAGCAATGTCACACGGTGTATCGGCACACTCTAATTTTACCTTAATCAATTTTTTTGTCATATTTATGAATATAATTTATGAAATATAATTTATTTAAGCCTTTTTTCGAAATTATAATTTATTTGAGGTTCCGAAAATTTTATAGAAAATCCGCAAAATCAAGCTAAAAATGGAGAAAACCATTCTTCAGAACCTGTGAAAAACACTTCCTATATTCTTATTCATTCATCTCAACTCCATTTATCAAAATCTCAATATTTTTCAGTTCACATTCATTTCTCAATCATTCATCTCATTTGTTAATCATGTACAAGTCATAAATAGACATTCACTCTTCCATTCACAAATACAATTTTCATTATTTACATGAACATCAAAATATGTTACATACGTTCAATTACATATGAGAAAATAAACATTAGTTACAAAATACCAAAATGAAACCTAGTGTCCTACCAATGCACTGTAGCCTGTGAGGTGACACGGACACTATGCAGAACTGTGAACAGCCTTACTCAATCTGTGGTCTACTGGGCCCTCTGTCCAAATCTTCAGTACCTACACGTTGCAAAAGTGACGCGCTAAGCATAAAGCTTAGTGGTGCAATAATAAAATAAAAGAAAATAGAAGAAAATAAATGTGTATTTAATGTATATGCCTTATTTGTTTTGCATTTGTATATCCCTTTTTTTTTTTTTTCTTTTCATTAACTTTGTCCACTTTCATTCATTTGGTTGCCCAAGTAACCTATACTGGACGACTGGACTGGATAACGGGTCGTTGGCACTGGACACCGCGGTGCCTCGGGCCGTCATACCATGGGACGCAGAACGTCAACCACGTATGCAGTCAGTATGGCTAAAAGCCATGATATCACATAATCGGGCATAAAAGCCATGAATACTGGCATAAAAGCCATGAATACGGGCATAAAGCCATGAATACAGGCATAAAGCCTTTCGCAGTACTGCTAAAACAATACCCTATTGGCATGCCAAACTATCCAAACCAATCTTGTTAGGTATACTAGGGCATTTGATACTTTAAAATTCTTCAATCTTTGAATTTTAACTTTTGGTGTCACTATTCATTTCATTGGTCAACAAGGAAGTTGACTTTTGCATAGAAAGTAGGTACATTGACTTTGGCACTTCAAACATACCACATTTTTCATTTAAAACTTGTTGGAAGTGATCACCATTACCATTTCTAGGCTTAAACCAAGAGAAACAAAATTTTCGGTTTTTGAAGCTTAATTTTACTATTCCATTAAGCACTGTTACAGTGGGAATTTGAGGAAATGGTAAACATGAAAGTTTTTCCTTATTTTGTCTAGTTGAATTTCATTTTTTGAATCACTCCATTTGGAGTTTTGTAGCTCAAGTTATGGCCAAAATAAGTTTACTGTTCACGTGTACTGTTCCTGCTGAAATTTTGGGTTTTGGCAGATTTTGGTCCAAATTTGGTCAGTAATTTGACCAAGTTAAGTTCATAATTTGGTCTAACTTTCTTCATATGAAATGTTCTACCATGCCTTAGGTTTCCATCGGTTCAAGAATCGCCTAAATCCGAGTTTTCTAGAGAGAGTTATAGCCATCCAAACATTACTGTTCAAATGTAAATCTGCAGAGTTGCAGGTTTAATAACTCAACTTTGTTCAATAATTTGAATGGGTTAATGGCATAATCTGGAGTGATGTTCTTCATAAAAGTTGTTTGTCTATATCATATCTTGTTGCTGTAAAAATTTCAGGTCAATTTGACCATTCTACGGTGAGTTATGGCCAAATGAACAGTTACTATTCATTTGATCATTCTGCAGGGGCTGTTTACAGGGTGTCCGGAATGGGGCCAACTTTTGGTCCTCTTGCTTTTGTCTTTTGGGCATGGTTTCTTCAGCAAAAATGTGCCATTATAAGCCTAGTTTCATTTCCAATTGACCAAACACCAATTGGACCAACACAGCCAAAGATATGGCAGTCCAAGTGGACTGAAATTTCAGTCACTCTGCTGCTGTCCTTAGGCAGCCTACACATTCACTTTGCCATGCTATATTTCAGTCCAAATTGTGGTCAACTTACCTAAAATGGTCACTAATTGACCCTTATAATGTTCTTTCACAATTTCATAAGCTAAATCCAAGTTTCACACCTCAAAACCCTAATTTCCATTATAAATTTTCACAACTACCTTAATTAATCACTTTCATTCCTTACATATATATATATATATATATATATATATATATATATATATTTAAACATACTCTCTAGTTCACTCTAAGTCCATCAAGACACTCAATCATGTTCCTTCTTTAGGGCTGCCAAAAATCATGGTGGACATACACATAACTTTTATTCATTTAAGTTACAAATTCATACGTGTTTCAAGTCTCTAGCATGGGATTAAAGAGTTTTAAGTATATATGTGCACTAACCTCTTGTAGGGCAGAATTTTCCCAAGTTAATCTTCACTTTCTTTCCCTTTCTAGGCTGCCAAACACTTCCCAAGAGGTAGAGACAAGTTTTTAGTGAAGGGACTTAGGGTTTTGGGGTGAGGAAAGCATGGAAATTGAAGCTTTAGAAAGTTTGTTAATGGAGGAGTGAGGGAGGAGGTGAAAAACGTTTTTGAAGGAGAAGAAGGGCTGCTGTTTGCTTTTTAATTCTTTGGTCTCTTTTGACTCTTTTTATTAGTTAATTTGATGGTTACTTAATTGTGATTGGTGGACAATTTTAAATGACCTCATAATATGTCATAATTGGCATTTTATTGTATTTTCTTTTCTTTTCTCTTCTACTAACTTCAAATTAATTTTTCATCAACATTAATTCATATTTTATGTCATAATAATTATTTACTCAACTGGACAAGTCGGCCAAAAATCGTCTCTGAAAGCGAAATGACCAAAATGCCCTCCGTTTGGCTTAACGGGTTAAAATTTTCTGTACCGATTGAAAAATTTTTCTAAATATTTTCTTGGCATTCTAATGCCATAGGAATCTCAATGACCCTTCTTTGGAGTCCCAAAAATTATTTTATGAATTTTTTCCCGGGTCTAGGGCTCCTCGTTGCGAGAACCGCAACTTACCTCTGGTTACCCATCGCTTGGGCACCGGCTCATTTGACTTAGTTGCATTTTATTTCTAAAATTTTTACTAAATTTTTCTTATTAATATTTGAGTTAATTATGGTTCCTGACTTTAGTTTAAATATTTTTCCGGACGTTCTAGCTGTCCGGACCGACACCGGTCACCGGAACAGTAGACTGTACGGAGTTGCTACGGGGAGGGTGTTACACTGACTTTGTCAATCTATCCACTATCACCCATACTACATCATGCTTCTTTTGGGTGAGAGATAGACCGCTGACAAAATCCATAGTGACCCAGTCCCATTTCCATTCAGGTATGCCTATAGGCTGTAGCAATCCTTATGGAACTTGATGTTCTGCTTTAACTTGTTAACATGTCAAGGACCTAGTAACATAGTCAGCTATATCCTTCTTCATACCAAGCCACCATAATGAGGCTTCAGATCATTATACATTTTTATGCTTCCTGGGTGCATAGCATAAACACTGGTGTGTGCTTCTTTCATAATACTAGTATTCAATTCCCCATTATCTGGTACACACACTCTTCCTTTGTAGTACGAACACCCATCGGCTTTCACCTCATAATCAGTTTCTTTCCCTTCTAAGATTTTACCCACAATAGCCATTAATTTTTCATCTGTCTTCTGCCCATCTTGTATCTGCTGTAGTAGGTTTGGCTTTACTTGTAACTCAGCCAAAATTGCTCCATGTCAAGCCAAGGACAAATGGGCATTCAATGATCTCAGGGCTGTAATGGATTTTCTACTTAGGGCATTGGCAATTACATTTGCCTTCCCAGGATAGTAGTCAATCACACAATCATAATCTTTTAGGAACTCAATCCATCGCCTCTGTCTAAGGTTGAGCTCCTTCTTGGTTGGCAAGTATTTTAGACTTTTATGATCTTTATAGATGTAGCACTTTTAACCATACAAATAATGCCTCTATATCTTCAGTGCGAAGATAATTGCTGCTAACTCCATAACATGAGTAGGGTAGTTCTATTCATATGGCCTTAACTACCTGAAAGCATAGGCGACCACTTTCCCTTCTTGCATGAGAACACACCCTAAGCCATTTTATGAGGCATCATTATAGACCACAAAGTCCTTTCCCGATACCGGTTGTGTTAACACTGGTGCCTCTGTCAACATAGACTTCAACCACTCAACACTAGCTTGACACTTGTCATTCTAGCCAAATTTCACATTCTTGTGTAACAACTTGGTCATTGGAGCAGCTATCAGAAAGAACCCCTTCACAAATCTTCTGTAATACCCAGCTAGCTCCAAGAAACTTCTGATCTCAGTTGTATTCCTAGGAGGCTTCCATTCCATCACTGCTTCTATCATCTTGGGATCCACTCTAATCCCATCAGCTGATACTATGTGTCCAAGGAAGGAGATCTCACTCAACCAGAAGTCACACTTGGATAACTTAGCATACAGCTTCTTTTCTCTCAGGGTTTGTAGAACAACCCTTAAATATTCATCATGTTCTTCCCTGGTCTTGGAATACACCAAAATATCATTAATAAAGACCACCATGAACCTATCTAGGCATGGATGGAAGATACGGTTAATAAGGTCCATGTAACATCCTCACTGTAGCAATTCCATACATTTTACTATTTCGGTGACCGGTGTCGGTCTGAAAAGTTAGAATGTCTGGAAAAATATTTAAACTAAAGTGAGGAACCATAATTTACTCAAATATTAACAAGAAAAATTTAGGAAAAAAAATTTTAGAAATGAAATACAACCAAGTTAAATGAGCCGGTCTCCTAGCAATGGGTAACCCAGTAGGAAGTTGCAGTTCTCGCAACTAGGAGCCCTAGAACCGGGAGAAAATTCATAAAATAATTTTTGGGACTCTAGAGAATAGTCATAGAGGTTTCTATGGCATTAGAATGCCAAGAAAATTCTTAGAAAAATTTTTTAATCGGTACAGACAATTTTAGTCTGTTAAGCCAAACGGAGGGCATTTTGGTCATTTCATCTTTAGAGATAATTTTTGGCCGACTTGTCCAGTTAAGTAAATAATTATTATAATCTAAAATATGAATAATATTGCCATAAGTGTAATTAAAAATGAGAAATAAAAATAAGAAAACAAAGTAAAAAGAAAATGGAATTAAATTAGATTTATAACATAGGATGACATCATTAAAAAGCTTCCCACTAATTAGAAATTGAAAAACCAATTAAAATGAGATAAATACAACTAAAATGAAGTAAAAAAAACAAATACAAGTTCTGTTATTCTCTTCCCATTTCAGCCATGCTCTTTCCTCTCCCTCATTCCACCATTAAAGCTTCACCAAAGCTTTACATCCCTTACCAAATCACCACCAAACCCTAACTTTCCTTCATGAAAAATTGTCTCTACCACTAGAGAAAGCCTTGGACAGCAATTTGAAGAAGGAAAAAGGAAGTTTTGCAAACTTGGGAGTAGCTCCAACAAGGTTAGTGTCCAATCTCCTACCTCTTTTACTTAATTCATGTTTATTGGCATGAGATAAGTAAAAATTGTAAGAAAAAAAAATAATAAAATGTATGTGTGTTCATCCCTATAATTTCAGCAACTTAGGGATGGTTAGGGTTGATGAATTTACTTGAACCAAAGTGGTTTATGAGCTACCCTTGGTATGAGATAAGTGATTGAACATGTATGTGTAAGTGAAATGCAAGTGTAATGCATGAATACAACTTGAAAATTTGGACACTTGAACAACATTAGGGTTTGCTCATGAAATGGTATATTAACTTTGAAATGGTCAATTAGTGACCATTTTAATGTGCATGAGGAGGAATTGAAGTTAGTAAGGATAATGGAGTTGAGCTTAGGCATGCTGCCCTTGGTGATATGCAGGACTGGGCATGAGTCCAGCAGGTTTGGGTAGCTATATCTGGAGTTGTATAGGTTTAATTGGTACAAGGCCAATTGGACATAAAATTAGACACATAATGGCACAACTTTGGTGAAGAAACCCTGCCCAGTAAATTGAATCAAGTTGACCTAAAAATTACCCTAATCCAGGTGACTTACATTCTGCCTGGGCAAAATGACTAAATGAATAGTGTTCATTCATTTGGTCATAACTTAGTGTAGAAAGGTCTAATTGACCTGAATTTTTTCCAGTAAAAAGCTGAGACATAGCCCTATAACTTTCATGAAGAAAACAAACCCAAATTTTGACCATAACATATCCAAAAACTGACTTGCAGTCAGTGTATTACAAAAAGGGCAGAATTGATTCTGCCCAGAAAATCTGGAAAATTGTAATCCGGCCAGTTATGGTTTTTAGGCCATAACTTGAGCTACAAAACTCCAAATGGAGTGATTCAAAAAAAAGAAATGTAACTAGACACAATAAGGAACAACTTTTATGAATATAATTTTGTTAAATTCCTACTGTACTAATGACCAATGGAACAGTAAACTTAATGCTTGAAATCTAAAAATTGTAAATAACCAACACTAAGCTTTGAAATGGTATTGGCAACCAATACCAACAATTTTAGAATGCAAAATGTGGTATGCTGGGGATATTAGAACCAATGTACCTATTGTTTATGAAAAAGTCAACATTTTAGTTGACTAATGAAATAAATAGTAATAATTAAACTTCAATTTCAAAGAATTGTAAAAATCTAAAAGTGTAACATGCCCTAGTACACCTAGTAAGATTGGTTTGGGTAGGTTGGTATGCCAATAATGTAACACTCCTATTTGCATAGCCTGGTATATTTCACTATTCCGGTGACCGGTATCGGTCTGGATAATTAAGAGAATTAGAGCCACGCCTAAGACACCTAGTTAAGCCCTGAACACAAATAATTAGTAATTGTCAATTAGTTAAGTATAAATATGAAAAACAGAACATAATAAGTTAAATGAGCCGAGAGTCACAGTGATAGGTGACCTTCTCGGGAAGGATTGCGAAGTCGATTTAAACTCAAATTTCGAACCAGAAAATGTGACGCTACGGTCCTTAGGACTATTGTGAACACAGTAGAAAAGAGAAAATCACGAAAAAGAATTGTTAAGTTAGCAAATAATTAGGTTAGGGAGTCGGAAGAAATATTGAATTATTTGCAAACCCAGTTGAACCGGCGAGGAGCAATTTGGTCAATTGACCCTGAGAGCTGACTCCTGACCTAACTGTCAAATAAAATCGGAGAAAAAAAAATTTCGGGATCGAAAATTAAATTAAAGAACTAATGGAAAAAAAAAAAAGAAAATGAAAAAGGTGAAAAGAGATGACATCATGCATGACATCATGCATGATGCCATAATTATTATAATTAAAATTTATTTAATTTAAATTTCTGGTCTTACTAACTCATAAAAGAAAAAAAAAAAAAAAAGGGGACTTCATCTTCCATTGCCGTCTCTCTCTCTCCCAAGTTATCTCTCTCAAATTTTCCTCCATGAAAACTTATTTTTAAGCTTTCTAAACACTAAATTCCACCATAAATCCTTTAATTTTCTTGAAGAAAAATTATAAGCAAATCTTGGAAAGAAGGTAAAAGGAGAAATAAAGAAGAAAAAGTTGAGGGAATTGAAGATTGAAAAGCTTCATTTAAGGTTAGTAGCTAAATTTGGAATTTATAGTTTAATTATTGTATTTATAGCTTAACTAACTTAGAATTATGCTTAAAATGAAAAGAAATTAATTGTTGGAGGATTAAAGGAAAATTCAGCCAGCTAGGGTTTTGATGTGTGTGCATAAATTTGATTGAATTCAAAGTGAAGGTAAGCTTACATGAGTATAGAAGTAATGCTAGTATGCTTGAAATTAGTTAAATGCATCAAATAGGTGAACTAGGGTTTTGGCATCTAGGGTTTTGGAAGCCAAAAGTGTGAGAATTGGTTAAATGGTGTGTTGGACTTGGTTTGAGATGAAAAATGGTCATTTGTGACCAATTGAGATGTGTTGGAAGTGTTGGAAGTGAGAGTGAATTCGGATTGAGAATGGTCATACCGCAGGACTAAGATCCCTTTGAGGGCCCAAAACTAAAAATTTACAAGTCCACTTGGTATGAAACCAATTGGGAATGAATTTAGACACAAAATGACACAAATTTCATTTAGGAATCATGCCCAAAAAGTGACCAAAACGTAGTGAACAAATTGACCAAATCCGAATTTTCTCAGTCTAACCTGTACAAAAATGACCAAATAAACAGTGTTTGTTCATTTGGCCATAACTTAGGCTAGGCAGGTCTAAATGACCTGAAATTTTACCAGTGGATATTTGAGATATAGACTTAAAACTTTTATGAAGAATACAAAACCCAAATTATGCCTTTAACCAAGTCATTTGGCCACCCAAAATTAGTGACCTAAAACTGCCAGAACCAGTTTGGTGCCTAGAAATCTGGGTTAAGTCCAATCCGGCAGCCATGATTCAAATGGCTATAACTTGAGCTACAAAACTCCAATTGGAGTGATTCAAAAAGGAGAATAAAGTTAAGACAATAGGGAACATTTTCTATGAAGAAGGTTTTGCCAAATTCTAACAGAAAAATGACCAATGGAACAGTGCAACATAAAGACACCAAAACTTAAAATTTGTAATTTTGCCTAAAAGACTTAAAATTTGAGAAAACAATCAAAACCAACAAATGTAGTGATCAAAATGTGGTATGTGGGTGAAGTTGGAATTCCCATACCTATTAAGCCTTAGAAAGTCAACAAATTAACTTGAATAGTATCATGAATAGTAATCCTGAAATATAAATTTTAAAGAACGCCAAGTTTAGCATATTAAAGCTAAGTATAAGTAAATTTGAATTTATTTTTGGACTTACAATGAGTTATGATACTGAAACACTATGAAACTGTGTGTTTCAGTTGAAAAAAATACCGGGAAAGAACCCGAGGAATCGAGTCAAGGCCAAGAGGCGACTCGCTTAAGGTTTGTGCACAACTAACTATTTTGTTACTTTTCACTTCTAAATTGATTTGAAAAAGTTTATTTTATGATTTATAATTTTATTGTGTTGAGGATTTTAATTTGTTGAATGAAATTGCATAAATTAAATGTAAATTTTCTTATGCATTTAAGGATTTATTGCATGGTTTTGAGGATTGTAAATTTTATGTTTGATGTGTTGCCAACCTTGAGGATGAATTTATGATGATTAAATATGTTAATGATTTGTAAACACTTTGTACATAGAAATTATTTTGAATATAATTTGAAACCATAGTTGACATGGCAAAATATGTTGTGAATTCTCATTAGCTTATCTAGTGAGATATCTCGTCCACTAGATGGGGCAAGTTCCTTCCTCTTTGGCCTGCCAGTTGGGGAAGAGTTTGAATGAGTACTCATATATACTAGCTAGTCTTTGTTCCTCCCTTTTAGCCTTAGTTATTAGGAGAGTGTGAAATGTCATGGTGTACAACACGACATCTATTTGAATTTTGGGTCATGGATTTAACTGTGTGAATTGTTGGCAACGCCCTTTAAATTATGCATAGTTTGATAAATTGTGGTTGAAATAAATAATTTGTCAGTGATTCAAAATAGTTTTGTATTGTTTCGGGATTTAAAAGAAATGTAGATAAATAGTTACTATTTGATCAAAATGTTATTCAAATGAATAATTTGCATGAATGAAAATATTGATTTCTGAATGTTATGAATTTTGAAGAATTTAGAAATTTTAAATGTTTATTTGTTATGAATTATTAAGCATAACTTGTATTAAGTTTTAAATTATTAGTTTGTGAACCACTGAATTCACCACTAAGCGATAGCTTTGTATGCTGTCTCAGGTGAAAGGAAATATAAAGCAGCTGAGCAAGATTACTAAAAGGCATAGTGAGACTATCTTCGGGTATATCATAGGTATACCCTTATACTTTAGATTTTAATGTAATTCTGTAATTGTATGTATGAAATTTACTTTGAGCAATTGTACCAACTCTTTTGTAATATATTTTTGGATTGTAATGAAATACAAATTATTATAAGGTTATCTTAAGATTTTATATACTTATAAAGTTTTTCACTATTAAATTTTAATGCTCCCATGAATGTGAAAATTAATTTGTTTACCTCAATGAGATGTTTTAATATTTGATTTAATTTACACTGTGTATTGAGTGGTTTATGCAGATTGTGAAATGAGATTGAATAATGGAGTTGGGATTGAGAAATATATTGGGAGTGTCTTTATTTTCAGGTTTTGAGGAACTGTTTTCTCAAAATACAAACGGCACTCTGCCGAAATTTTTGTAAAAATTGCGGAGATTTTAAATATCTAAATATTTAATTTATATTTGGACTTTAAATAAAGGTTTTTAAAATATATATAAAAAAAAAAATTTACCCGCCAATTTAAAAATGAACGAAAATTGTTTTAAAATCCCTTGGAGTATATTTAATGGGTTATCGGTAGGCGAAGTACGGTAATTCATTAGGTGTACTATGGGAGCATGTTACATCTTACGAGGAGTAGGATGTGACATGTTTTAGTGGTATCAGAGCTAGTTTTTAAATTAAATTTTGAACTGTGAATTAGAAATATTTTTTGATAAGTACAACTGCTCGAATGTTTGATACATATAGTACATTTACATCATAAATATGAAGTAACGGGGAGAAATCTCCTTGTATTGGTTATACACAAAATAAAAAAAAATCGTGTGAATGGATATGGACAAGGGGGATAAAACGGTAGAGCAGTCTAATACAGCTAACGTACAAGGAGAAGCCCCAGTTTCGTAGAGCGTTGGAGGTCCAACTGCACCAGTCCCTCCTATACAAATTACTGCATAAACGGCCCAGCAGATGGCCATGTTCTTTTAGCAAATGGCTGATAATCTGTTAGCCCAGGCCCAAGTACAAACCCAACCCCCTCAAGAACAGCATGAAAAAGAGAAAAGTGGGAAACCCATCGGTCAAAGTTCGAGTAGTAATGTGGGAAAGAGAAAAGATTTTGAGGGACCCCGAGCTCCTAAATATGACAGAGGCGGATCTTTAGGGCGGAAGCAATCAAGAACCATTCGTTAAAGAACCAGAAGTTCCTACCCAATCCGTATCTATGACGTTTGTGGAAAATTTCATGGGGGTATTTGCCATAGGGTCACTGGAGCCTACTTCAATTGTGGTGGAATTGGACATTTCTCCCGAGATTGTACTAGCGCACGTCGATTTATGCCACATACTACACCAGAGGAATCAGTTCAATATTCTGATTTTAGAGGCTCATTAATAGTTAGTAGGGGCAGAGGTAGAAGTAGAGATAGCACTTCGGGTAATCCTCGCACAATGGACCAACCCGAGCAGAGGAATACATTAGAAAGAGGGAACGCTATGCATTGAGGGGAAGAAGCAGAGACTTTAGATGTAGTTATCGGTATGTTCTTAACTTGTGAAAGGAATAATTATGTACTATTTGATTCCGGCTCTACTTGTTTATATGCTAATGCTAAAATTATATGTTCTACTGCTATTCCCTTGCATGGAGATAAATTTTAATGTGTTAGTAATTAGTCTTTTAGGATAAGAATTGTGGTAATAAGCATGATTGGAATTAATTTTGGAAAAGTTTCTAGTGAGAGACATCTCCTAGACTACGATAAATTATAAAGTTAATTAGTAAGCCTAATTAGGTAAGGCAAGAGGACTTAAAAGTAAGTTGTTGTAATATATCTGCCCTAGATGGAAGTAAAGGTATTACTGTTGATAGATGTCAGTAAGTACCATAATAAAAATAAGTTTAAGATATTAGTGGATTTGAAAGAAATAAGACATAGGGAAGTTTGATCTATTGGGATGTATCGTAGTAACTATGTAATATTCTTGATGTTTGTGCTATAAGCTGCAGATTACAGTACTGACTCGAGATTTATTGTGTAGAGCTACGTACTACCCAATAGTACACAAGGATAAGAATAGTTATAAATGACTTTTGCTCTGGTACAAATATACCATAATAGAGTTTTATTACTAGAACTGAGTTTGAAAATCCTAATTCGGGATTTAAAACTCTATAATTAGAATATCAAAAGATCATGATTGCAAGGTAGTGAGAGTTAAAGACTTCGTTACCCTATCATAAATTACAGTACATCAAGAATTATTATGGGACTAGAGATTTTAGCATGGTAAAAATTTAAAAATAACACCTATAGGTCTAAGTTATCCAGTCTCCGATATAGGGTTTATAGTTGTTCTGGTATTGCAATAGATCTTTTGCTCAAAGTTTAGTAAGGAACAGTATTCTATTTGTGTAGCAGTAAGACACAAAATATAATTTTGTTCCCCTAGAAGAGACACAAAATATAACTTATAAAAAAGTTAAGAAATGATATTCTACTGATAACAGTAATTCGATAGAAACTAGTTGGCCAAGTATTCTTTAGGAAGAGCACAATTTTATTGTGTGGATCATAAGAATTAGATTATGATTAGTGCGAAACTTTTGAATAGCATGGGAAACAGGAGAGTCCAATAGACTCCCTTCTTAAGATTAAAGAATTGTTTATGGTTAAAAGAAAAAAGGATAATGATCGCAAACCAGCAGAAAATAAGCTATAGAATATCGGTAGATAAAAGAAAATATAGAAGTAAATATTAGAATAGTTAGTGCGAATGTAATAAAGAAACGTTATGAATATTAGTTAAATTGTTGACTAGAATGGTCAGAGGACCAAATCAAAGTAATATTGAAGTGTAGTGGATTTATTAGGGATGATAAGAGGTGCTAAATCATGACTCGACAGTCAAGTTAAGGAAGAAGATAAGATTGAGGAATAAGATAATTAAAGTTAAGCTATGGAAAAAAAAAAAGAAAAAAAAACAAATAGAACAGTAAGAAATGAGAAAAACACTAGATGAGGAATTGCCACTAGGGCAAACAACCTACTAAAGATGCATAGCGATATCCCGAACTAAGTTAAATCAAAGCAAACAAGATTGTGCAAAATGGCACATAGGCTTTAGTCATAAATGGAGATGGTAAGATAATGGTTATGGACCTATGGCCAAGAAAGAGATAAGCAATTCATATATGGCCAACAAGGTCATTTAAAAAAAAAAGACTACAAAGGAAAATAATTGCTAAAATAACAACCAAAAAAGACTAAAATATTCTAAACTAAACTGAAGGTTGCATCAAATGATCAAGAGATTTGATAACAAAATAGTAAAACTAAGTTTTCACCCATAGGATCATATGAGGTCCCAGAAAGAGTGGATCCACTAGCACACAGATTTGCTTATCTCTAAAATTGAAATGAATTTGAATCTAACTTATGACAGAAGCTCATAAGAAACTTGGCAAACGAAGTGAGCAATCAATGAGTAAATAGTATTGGTTAAAGTGCTAAGGAACCATCATTCAGGCCAGGAAGCTACTTAGGAGCGTGAATAAGACATGAGAAGACAGCACCCACAACTGTTAAGAGACTGATACTAGGTAAAATTTCGAGGACGAAATTATTTTAAGGGGGGAGAATTGTAACACCACTATTTGCATAGCCTGGTATATTTCACTATTCCGGTGATCGGTATCGGTCCGAATAATTAAGAGAATTAGAGCCACGCCTAAGACACCTTGTTAAGCCCTAAACACAAATAATTAGTAATTGTCAATTAGTTAAGTATAAATAAGAAAAACAGAACATAAGAAGTTAAATGAGCCGAGAGTCGCAGCGATGGGTGACCTTCTCGGAAAGGATTGCGAAGTCAATTTAAACTCAAATTTCGAACAGAAAAATGTGACGATGTTGTCCTTAGGACTATTGCGAACATAGTAGAAAAGAGAAAATCACGAAAAAGAATTGTTAAGTCAGTCAAATAATTAGGTTAGAGAGCCGAAAGAAATATTAAATTATTTGCAAACCCGATTGAACCGGCGAGGGGCAATTCGGTCAATTGACCCCGAGAGCTAACTCCTGACCTAACTGTCAAATAAAATTGGAGAAAAGAAAATTTTGGGATTAAAAATTAAATTAAAGAACTAATGGAAAAAAAAAAAAAGAAAATGAAAAAGGTGAAAAAAGATGACATCATGCATGACATCATGCATGATGCCATAATTATTATAATTAAAATTTATTTAATTTAAATTTGTGGTCTTACTAACTCATAAAAGAAAAGAAAATAAAAAAAAGGGGACTTCATCTTCCATTGCCGTCTCTCTCTCTCATATTTTCCTCCATGAAAGCTTATTTTTAAGCTTTCTAAACACTAAATTCCACCATAAATCCTTTAATTTTCTTGAAGAAAAATTATAAGCAAATCTTAGAAAGAAGGTTAAAGGAGAAAGAAAGAAGAAAAAGTTGAGGGAATTGAAGATTAAAAAGCTTCATTTAAGGTTAGTTGCTAAATTTGGAATTTATAGTTTAATTATTGTATTTATAGCTTAACTAACTTAGAATTATGCTTAAAATGAAAAGAAATTAATTGTTGGAGGATTAAAGGAAAATTCAGCCAGATAGGGTTTTGATGTGTGTGCATGAATTTGATTGAATTCAAAGTGAAGGTAAGCTTACATGAGTATAGAAATAATGTTAGTATGCTTAAAATTAGTTAAATGCATCAAATAGGTGAACTAGGGTTTTGGCATCAAGGTTTTTGGAAGCCAAAAGTGTGAGAATTGGTTAAATGGTGTGCTGGACTTCGTTTGAGATGAAAAATGGTCATTTTTGACCAATTGAGATGTGTTGGAAGTGTTGGAAATGAGAGTGAATTCGGATCGAGAATGGTCATGCTGTAGGCAGTAGGACTAAGGTCCCTTCGAGGGACCAAAACTGAAAATTTACAAGTCCAATTTGTATGAAACCAATTGGGAATGAAAATAGACATAAAATAATACAATTTTCATTTAGGAATCATGCTTAAAAAGTGACCAAAACCTAGTGAACAAATTGACCAAATCCAGATTTTCTCAGTCTGACCTGTACAAAAATGACCAAATGAACAGTATTTGTTCATTTGGCCATAACTTGGGCTAGGCAAGTCTAAATGACTTGAAATTTTGCAAGTGGATATTTGAGATATATACCTAAAACTTTTATGAAGAATACAAATCCAAATTATGCCTTTAACCAAGTCATTTGGCCACCCAGTGTTGGTGACCTAAAACTGCCAGAACCAGTTTGGTGCCTAGAAATCTGGGTTAAGTCTAATCCGGCAGCCATGATTCAAATGGCTATAACTTGAGCTACAAAACTCTAATTGGAGTGATTCAAAAAGGAGAATAAATTTAAGACAATAGGGAACATTTTCTATGAAGAAGGTTTTGCCAAATTCTAACAGAAAAATGATCAATGGAATAGTGCAACATAAGACACCAAAACTGAAAATTTGCAATTTTACCTAAAAGACTTAAAATTTGAGAAAACAACCAAAACCAACAAATGTAGTGACCAAAATGTGGTATGTGGGTGAAGTTGGAATTCCCATACCTATTAAGCCTTAGAAAGTCAACAAATTGACTTGAATAGTGTCGTGAATAGTAACCCCAAAATACAAATTTTAAAGAACGCCAAGTTTAGCATATTAAAGCTAGGTATAAGTGAATTTGAATTTATTTTTGGATTTATGATGAGTTATGATACTGAAACACTGTGAAACTATGTGTTTCAGTTGAAAAGAACACCGGGAAAGAATCTGAGGAATCGAGTCAAGGCCAAGAGGCGACTCGCTTAAAGTTTGTGCACAACTTACTATTTTGTTACCTTTCACTTCTAAATTGATTTGAACAAGTTTATTTTATGATTTATAATTTTGTTGTGTTGAGGATTTTAATTTGTTGAATGAAATTGTGTAAATTAAATGTAAATTTTCTTATGCATTTAAGGATTTATTGCATGGTTTTAAGGATTGTAAATTTTAAGTTTGATGTGTTGCCAACCTTGATCATGAATTTATGATGATTAAATATGTTAATGATTTGTAAACACTTTATAAATAGAAATTGTTTTGAATATGATTTGAAACCACAGTTGACATGGCAAAATATATTGTGAATTCTCATTAGCTTTTCTAATGAGATATCTCCTCCACTAGATGGGGCGAGTTCCTTCCTCTCTTGCTTGCCAGTTGGGGAAGAGTTTGAATGAGTAATCATATATACTAGCTAGTCTTTGTTCCTCCCTTTTAGCCTTGGTTATTGGGAGAGTGTGAAATATCGTGGTGTATAACACGGCATCTATTTGAATTTTGGGTCATGGGTTCAACTGTGTGAATTGTTGGCAACGCCCTTTAAATTATGCATAGTTTGATAAATTGTGGCTGAAATAAATAATTTGTTAGTGATTCAAAATATTTTTTTATTGTTTCGGGATTTAAAAAAAAATGTAGATAAATAGTTACTATTTGATCAAAATGTTATTCAAATGAATAATTTGCATGAATGAAAATATTGATTTCTGAATGTTATAAATTTTGAAGAATTTAGAAATTTTAAATATTTATTTGTTATGAATTATTAAGCATAACTTGTATTAAGTTTTAAATTATTAGTTTGTGCACCACTGAGTTCACCACTAAGCGATAGTTTTGTACGCTGTCGCAGGTGAAAGGAAATATAAAGCAGTTAAGCAAGATTACTAAGAGGCATAGTGAGACTATCTTCGGGTATATCATAGGTATACCCTTGTACTTTAGATTTTGATGTAATTCTGTAATTGTATGTATGAAATTTACTTTGAGCAGTTGTACCAACTCTTTTATAATATATTTTTGGATTGTAATGAAATACAAATTATTATAAGGTTATCTTGAGATTTTATATACTTATAAAGTTTTGCACTATTAAATTTTAATGCTCCCATGAATTTGAAAATTAATTTGTTTACCTCAATGAGCTGTTTTAATATATTTAATTTACACTGTGTATTGAGTGGTTTATGCGGATTGTGAAATGAGATTGAATAATGGA
Source organism: Hevea brasiliensis (assembly GCF_030052815.1). Lineage (NCBI taxonomy): Eukaryota > Viridiplantae > Streptophyta > Magnoliopsida > Malpighiales > Euphorbiaceae > Hevea > Hevea brasiliensis. The sequence continues at coordinate 39,940,225 of NC_079499.1, read as the reverse complement.
GTTGGGATTGAGAAATATATTGGGAGTGTCTTTATTTTCACGTTTTAAAGAACTGTTTTCTCAAAATACATACGGTACTCTGCCAAAATTTTTGTAAAAATTTTGGAGATTTTAAATATCTAAATATTTAATTTATGTTTGGACTTTAAATAAAGGTTTTTAAAATATAAAAAAAAAAATTTTACCCACCAATTTAAAAATGAACGAAAATTGTTTTAAAATCTCTTGTAGTATATTTAATGGATTATCGGTAGGCAAAGTACGGTAATTCATTAGGTGTACTACGGGCAGCATGTTACATCTTACGAGGAGTTGGATGTGACAAATAAGGTTTAGTTAGCAGTACTGCATATGGCATTATGTCATTCTGTGATTTTATGGCTTTTAGCTATTCTGATATTATGATGATACTTGGCCTTATGCCTAATGTTTATTACAGCTTTTCAACTGTTCTGTTGCACATCGGGAGATACATATGTGATCGATGATGTGACAGCCAGAGGCACTTGATACCCAGTGCCAGTTTACTCGTTTATCCAGTCCAGTCATCCAGTATAGGTTACTTGGGCAACCAAAAAAGAAAGTTGATAAATTTAATGAAATAATGAATATAACAAGTACCAAATAAATAAGACTACAAATAATTATTAAAAATTTGTCAGCATGAGACATCAATACACTCACTGCATATTTATTTCCTTTTAGTTCTTTTTATTTTATTATTGGCACCACTAAGCATTATTGCTTAGTGCGTTGCTTTTTGCCACGCGTAGGTATTGGAGAGACAGACAGAGAGCCTAGCAGACCATAGACTGGTTGAGGTCACAGATCTGCCTAGAGTCAGAGTCACCTCTCATCTACAGTGCATCAGTGGTAGGACCTTTAGGTCCCCTTTGAAATTATATTTTTGCATTTTGTAATAGGTAGTAATTTGCAATTTGTAAATTATGAACTAATGTAAATAGTAAATTTATGTAATCATATGTTGATGTGCATATTTTGTAAAATTTTGTTAATTAATATAATTTGAGAATATCTTCATGAAATTTTAGTTGATTTTGAATTTGAATGAAATTGTGGATTAATGTTGAGAACTTGAGATGATTGCTAATGTTGAGAATTTTTGAGACCATGTTGATGGTTATTGGAGTTTGAGGATGATTGGAAATGATTATTGGAAGTGTTTTTTATAGGTTCCGACGAACTGTTTTCTCCATTTTTAGCCGGTACTCTGCCAAATTTTCTACAAAATTTTCGGAACCTCAAATGAATTTATAATTTCTATAAATGACTTAAATGAGTTAAATTTCACAATTTGCACTTCATAACTATGAAGAAATAAATTAAGGAATGATAAAAATAATTGAAATAAATAAGTTATCTTACTCAGCTATACTGTAGATGGGTAAGGGGTGTCACAGTCCATGAATGCTGTTGGTGCATTTGTCAATGCAAATGGCATCACCAGGAACTCATAATGCCCATACCGGGTTCTGAATGCAGTTTTAGGCACATCTGCATCCTTTACCCTCAGTTGATGATACCCTAATCTGAGATCAATTTTTGAAAATACTCCGGCTCCCTTCAACTGATCAAACAGATCGTCAATTATGGGCAACAGATATTTCTTCTTCACAGTTACTTTGTTCAACTGCAGGTAATCAATGCACAATCTTAAGGTCCTATCCTTCTTCTTCACAAACGGCACCAAAGCTCCCCAAAGTGACACACTGGGGCATATGAACCCTTTATCCAGTAACTCCTGCAACTGGATTTTCAGCTCCTTCAATTCAATGGGTACCATCCTATAAGGAGTAACAGAAATTGTTGTTGTACTCGGCATTACCTCAATAGCAAATTCTACTTCCCTTTCTAATAGCAAACCAGGCAATTCTTCAAGGAACACATCTAGGAAGTCTCTTACTATAGGTATATCACACAGGTCTGGCTTAGTCTGCCTAGTATCAACCACAAGAGCTAGGAAGGCTTCATAGCCTTTTCTCATCAATTTTCTTGCAACTGTGGCTGAGATGACATTGGACAGGAAATCTGTCCTTTCACCCACGACTGTGATCTTAGTACCCTCAGGAGTTTTCAATGAAATCCTCTTCTATCTACAGTCCACAATTACCTGATGACGTGATAATCAATCCATTCCCAAAATTATGTCAAACTCGTGGAAGGGCAATTCAATTAGGTCTACTGAGAATTCATACCCCTGAATCCTCAATGGGCAACCTTTATACACCTTATTCACTACCACACTGTGGCCTAGTGGATTAGTGACCAGAATGTCTTGGTCACTTTCCTCTAATGGAATCCCCTTTCTATGGGTAGCTTGATGCAGATATATGAATGGGTGGATCCTGGATCCACCAATGTATGGACAGGTAAGGTGTAGAGGAAGAACGTACCCCTGATGACATTTGGGGCATCTTGCTCCTCCTGGGCTCTCATGGCATAAGATTCACTAGGTATGGTCCTACCAGCTTATCTTGGCCCAATTCAGTTCAACACACTGGGGTTCCACACTTCCTCCCATACAGTGCCTTATATGGAGCCATTTAGATGCTAGCTTGGTAGCTATTGTTATATGTGAATTCTGCTAGTGGGAGATATCTATCCCAACTTTCCTCAAACTCGATGACACAACTCCTTAGCATATCCTTAAGGACCTAACATATATTTCATTATTTGAAATAATTCAATAGGTTTCAATGTTTACCTGGATTACTCTTTCGGATTGTTCATCCGTCTGAGGTTGGAAAGCTGTACTAAAGTGGAGTTGTGTGCCCAAGGCTTCTTGCAACTTTTTCCAAAATCTTGATGTAAACCTTGGGTCTTGATCAGATATGATGGAAAGTGAAATTCCATGCAGTCTAACTATCTAACTGATATACAACTCTACTAGCTTCTCCAGTGAGTAGTCAGTCCTAAGTGGTAGAAAATGTGCTAACTTCGTCAATCTATCCACTATCACTGATACTGCATCATGCTTCTTGTGGGTGAGAGGTAGACCACTAACAAAATCCATAGTGACTTAGTCCCATTTCTATTCAGGTATGCTTATAGGCTGTAGCAATCCTTGTAACACTCTCACTATAGCAATTCCGTACATTATACTGTTCCAGTGACCGGTGTCGATCCGGATAGCTAGAACGTCTAGAAAAATATTTAAACTAGAGTGAGGAGTCATAAATAACTCAAATAATAATAAGAAAAATTTAGAAAAAATTTTAGAAATAAAATACAACCAAGTTAAATTAGCCAGCGCCCTAGCGATGGGTAATTTAGTGGGAAGTTTCGATCTTAGCAGCTAGGAGCCCTAAACCCGAGAGAAAATTCATAAAATAATTTTTGGGACTCTAGAGAAGAGTTATTGAGGTTTCTATGATATTAGAATGCCAAGAAAATGCTTAGGAAAATTTTTAGATCGGTACAGACGATTTTGGCTTAATAAGCCAAACGGAGGGCATTTTGGTCATTTCGTCATTAGAGATGATTTTTGGCCAACTTGTCCAGTTAAATAAATAATTTATATGACATAAAATGTGAATAAATATTGCTAAAATTTGAATTGAAAATGGGTAGTAAAGAAAAGAAAAGAAAAGAAAAGAAAATGAAAGAAAATTAGAAATATGACATCACATGATGTCATTAGTGAGCTCTCCACCAATCACCATTTAATAACACAATTAAAAGTCATTAAAAAAGGGGGAAAATGGGTTAAAAATAAAACAACTTTCTGGTCTCTTCTCTCCCAAAATCGGCAGCCCTCTCCTTCTCTCTCTCAACATCCATTAAAGCTCCCTTGTGAGCTTGATTTCCCCACCATTTCACCGTAACACCCTATCATCTCTTCACAAAAATTGATCCTTACCATTAGCACAATATTTGGGCAGCAATTTGAAGAGGAAAAAGTGAAGTTATACCTTGGAAAAATTCTGCACTCAAGGGGTTAGTGCTAGTTATTACCTCTCTCCCTCTTTATTCTATGTTAATAGCTTAAATTGAGTAAGAAATTTGCAAGAAAAATAAATAAAATATATATGTATGAACACCATGTATTTTTGGCAGCCATGAGCGAGTTTGAGAATTGTTGGTTTTGCTGAAATTAAGTGGTTTATTTATGTTGTTGATGAGTATAGATGATGGATAAAGTGATTGGTATGAGTTTGGTGTTGTATGCCATAAATTGGAAATTTGAAGTTAGGGTTTGGGGCAAAAATTTTAGTTTTGCTCATGTGTTGGTGAATGGAAGTCCTAATAGTTAATTAGTGACCATTTGGATGTGTTTGATGAGGAATTGAAGTGAATTATGGCTTTCGATTTGAGGTTGGGTATGCTGTCTCATAGGACCTACAGGGCTGGATGTGAGTCCAGCAAGTTTGGGCAGCTGTAACTTGAGTGGTGTAGGTTCAATTTGTGCAAGGCCAATTGGACATGAAACTAGACACATAATAGCACAGCTTTGATGAAGAAACCTTACCCAGAAAATAAACTTAGAACACCCTAAAAATTGACCAAATCTGGGTAATTAACCTGCTGGTCCTGGAAATTGACCAAAGTGTAGAAATGTCCACATGATGTAAATTTTATATCAATAGAAAGCTTAGACAATTTGGAATAACTTTCATGTAGAACACAAACTCAAATTCTAGACTTAATCAAATGAAATTGCTAGCCAAAGTTGAGCTACCAAATCTGGCAAAACCAGGACTGCCCAGAATTCTAGGTACAGGTCAATCCGGCCAGTTATGGTAAAATGACCATAACTTTCACTAAAAAACTCCAAATGAAGTGATTCAAAAAGAGAATTAAAGAAGACACATAAGGGAACAACTTTTATGAAGAAAGTTTTATTAAAATTTTACTGTAGCGAGGTCCAATGAAACAGTAAACATTAACCTCAAATTCTGGAAATTTGAAATAAAACCTAGGAGACTAGTAATTGAGTTTGGCAACCAATGCCAACAAAAATAAAATGTAAAATGTGGTATATTTGTGAACTTAGGCTTAACAAATCTATTATGAATTAAAAAGTCAACTTTTGTGTAGGAATGGCCAAGTGAATTGTAACAACTAAAATTAATGGAGTGAAATGTACCCCACTTAAATGATTTAATGAATGTTTAAATTATGTAAATGTGTAGATGAGGTTTGTATTCTCATCACAATTAGAACTTAGGGGATATTGTTAATTTAATTTGAAATGTGATTTATAAATGACTATAAATGAAATATTAAAGGTATAAAGGATGTATAAATAATATTTGACACTTAGGTTCCTTTTATGAATACAAATGAAAATACTTGAATCTAGGTACATATAAATGAAAATGCTTGAACCTAGGCACCTGTAAATTGATGTAATAAATTAGCTAAATGATAAATAGACAGTGAGGTTGATAAATAGTGAACTATATAAATAAAATTTATGAATGATAATTTACATAAATGGGGTAATAAATAAATGGATGTATAAATTTGACATTAGTTCTCCTCATGAGAGAAAGGAAAGATATTTCGATGTACAAATGGTAAATGAAAATTGATTGATGTGAATTGAAATTATCATAAATGGTATAATGAATTGTATAAATTGTGTAGGAATGAAATTTGGATATTTATTCTTTTGCTATGAATAAAAGTTAAAATACTATAAATTAGGATCAAAGTATTTAATAAAGTAATGATATTATATGCCTTTGTATTGCCTAGATAGGTGTGTCAGATTGGATAGATTGGCATGCTAATTAGTTATTGTTTTAGCAGTATTGCGAAAGGCTTTATGCCTATGTTCATGACTTTATGTACGCACTCATGGCTTTATGCTCGATTATGTGTTATCATGGCTTTTTAGCCATACTGACTACATACGTGGTTGACGTTCAGTGTCGTATGGTGTGACAGCCCGAGGCACCGCGGTGTCCAGTGCCAACAACCCGTTATCCAGTTTAATCAGCCTGTCATAGGTTACCTGGGCAATGTAAATTATTGAAATTATTTAAGCATATTAGCAATTAAAAACATTAGAAAGTATTAAATAAAATGTGAAAAAGAGATTAACAATAGAAACATAACAAAAATATAATTTACAGAATCGTAGATGTAACACCCCTATGTTTGGTAGTGCGTTCTACTACTCCAGTGACCAGTGTCTGTCCAAACAGCTACAATGCCTAGAACTATATTCAAATATTAGTGAGAAGACATAGAATAATGAAATACAAGAAAAGAAAAGACAAGCAAAATAAAGGAAAAATAATAACAATGAAATGTAACCAAGTTAAACGAGCCGAGAACCATAGCGATGGGTGACCACATCGGGAAGTTACGGCGTGGACCGTTGACTAGCCCTGGACCGCGGGAAACCCTGAAAAATATTTTTAGAACTTAAATAAACATCTATTAAAGTATAAATGTCATTAGAAATATCAAAGAAAAATTAAAAAATTAGTACAAAGAAAAATAAAAAATCGAGAAACAGATAAAAATCGGTGTTTCGAAAAATCGGGAATATAACCCGAAGTGGGGCATTTTGGTCATTTGACACCTAGGGTTGTCTTTTGACCTTAATGTACATTAAAAATAAATGATATTACACTTAGAAATGTCATGAAAAAAAAATTAAATGGTGATACATTGTGTAAATAGTGAAAGAATTGAGCTAAATGTGCAGATTAGGGAAACTTTAAATCGTTAAACATTAAATTATTGGTTAGTGCTCCACTATACTTAAAAAAAAAAGAGATATATCAAAGTCGAAATGGGCAAAAACATCTTCTTCTTCAACCTCACTCTCACTAGCCGAATTGAATCCACCATGGAAATACCATGGCCAAAGCTTCCTAACCACCATGCAAGCATGAAGTGAGCCCCTTTTCCACTTGATTTCTTCACTAAAGTTTGTCTACACAACATGGAAAAGAGATAGGCAGCAAGAAGGAGTGGATTTGGTGAAGTTTAGTGGACTTCAATTTTGGCAGCCATGGTGATTAAAGGAGTTGGTTTGTTTTTACATGTATTTATTGGGGAATGATGTTGATTAGAGTGTTTAAATGTATAAGAGTTTGATTGCCATAGGTATAGTTTGAATTGTGTATGTGAAGTGAGGTTGTGAATTGAAAATGAGAGCTTGAAGTGTATGTGTAATTGGGTTGTTTTGATGTATATAAGAGAGATTTAATTTCATGTAGATTAATATTGATTATGAGTTAATGGAATGTACATTAGTGGTTTTGATCAATGGATTAGGGTTTGAAGGTTTGTATAAGAGTTGGATATTGATTTCATTGAATTTAGTGTAATGGATATTTACTTAAATAGAATAGCTGCTGGATGTTTAAGTGAATTGAGTATTGTTGGACATTTCATTTCATTAAACTGAGCTATTGCTGGACAAATTAACAAATTAAGTTGTGGTTGGACAATTGACCAAAATGAAATGTGAATGGTGTTCATTAGAAGTGCCAATTTTCAATGCAAAGTATGGTTAGTAAAAATAGTATACATTTTAGGTTATAAATGAAAATGTGTGACTCTAATTGGTATGAGACCAATTGCAAGTGAAACTAGTCACAAAATGTGCAAACTTTCATGAAGGAAGCTTACCAAAATTCTGCCTAAATGGTAACTTGAAAAATAACCAAATCCGGATTAGTGAATTGAAAGCCTGAAAATTAACCATTTGAGTAGTAGTTGGTGTTTTGGCCATCACTCACTCAAAACAGGTCCAATTGACCTGAAATTTTTATCATGAATAGTTTAGACATATATCTACAATTCTTATGAAGACACCAACACCCAGAAATGACCATAAGCAAGTCAAATAGCTTGCAAAAATTCGGATACCAAAACTGGCCGAACCAAAAGTGACCTAAAAATGACCTAAAGTTACCATTTTGGTACATTCTGTCCAGCATTGGTAAATTGACCATAACTTGGTCTACACAACTCAAAATGACCTGAAATTTTGCCCCGCATGTAATAAGACATAGACCTAAAAGTTTGTAGTTTGGACCGAAACACGAAAACCAAGGGAACTAGGTCATCCGGCTACGTCAAATTAGTATACCGAAATCCAACAAATTACAATAAAATGCAATATACTTAAAAATGAATTTAGTAACATGTACTAATACTAAAAGGCTATTAAATGTGACATATTGGTAATATTAGAATTGACTTACTTATAGCGCATCAAGGGTCAATATTATAGGTTGACTAATGAAATGAATTGAAGGGAATAGTGTAACACCCCTATTTATGTAGCCTAGTATATTTCACTGTTCTGGTGACCAGTGTCGGTCCGGATAATTAAGGGGATTAGAATCACAATTAAGATAACTAGATAAGCTATCAACACAAATAATTAGTAATTGCCAATTAGTTAAGTATAAATAAGAAAAACAGAACATAAGAAGTTAAACGGGCTAAGAGTCACAGTGATGGGTGACCTTCTCGGGAAGGACTGCAAAGTCATTTTAAACTCAAATTTCGAACCGTAAAATGTGACGCTGCAGTCTTTAGGACCATTATGAATACAGTGGAAAAGAGAAAATCATGAAAAAGAATTGTTAAGTCAATCAAATAATTAGGTCAAGGAGCTGGAAGAAATATTGAATTAATTACAAATCGGGTTGAACCGACGAGGGGCAATTTAGTCAATTGACCCCGAGAGTTGACTCCTGACCTATGTAACACCCCTCACCCGACTACAGTGTAGCCGAGCAAAGTGTGCTACATTCGGTGCCGGAGCACCCTATCTTATCTTACTTTATTCCTTTCATATTTTGATCTCGTTATATTTTAATATTAATTATTTTTCGACGGAGAAACCAGCGGAGTTTCCCCTATTTTATTACCAGTTGACGTGTTTGACTATTTACCTGTTTGAAAGTTTCAACAATATTTTCAGAATAAAGTCTTATCCATGCTAATCATAATTATCTCATCAATCATTCTCATAATTTTCTCATATTTCAAATCTCATTCATACATTTCAATTTCATAATCATTTCCATGCATACTCAATTCATATGTAAACATTCTCAAATTACATAAGCAAAATTTTCAAATTTCCTTAATTTACATAATTTACAAAATAATTACAAAATTTCATAATTTACATCATAATGCAATATCTAGCATTTTATACAAAATACAAAATAGGATCTATATGGGCCCTATCTACATGCATTGCTGAGGAGGTGACAGCCTTGAATACTTCAAATACTTCCGCAGCTCAAAACTCCCAAAATTCCCAGTTAAACGTCCATTGGGTTCTAGCTTCAGTACCTGCGCGAAGGAAACAATTCCATCGCGCTAAGCATTGCTGCTTAGTGGTGCAATAATATAACAAGGAAATAATATACAAATAAAGATAGAAATAAAACATAATTCAAATAATCAAGATTTATTTATATTTCACATGCGGTTTCTAAAATTTAATGTGTTATATCCTAATTTAGTCTTCTTTGAAAGTGTTTATTTGCCAATGTACAGTAATAATGTACAAAGAAAAATGATTTGAAAATAATAAATTTATGCTTATATTGTTATATAAGCACATTTGCAATATTTATTTATGTTATAATTTTCTTTGCTAATCTTTTAGCATTTTCTCTATACTTGCTAGGTTGTCTCAGATTATTTCATAATAAGTAAATTTTGATATCTGTCCAGTTCATTTCGATTCTTTCTAATAAATAACTATCCTAATTTATTTTAGGTCATCTTACTCATTTATTTTATTTAATTTCTAATATTTTTAATTGCTAATATTCTTAACTTATCTCAATAAATAACACTGCCCTAGTAACCTACGACAGGCTGACTAAACTGGATAACGGGTCGTTGGCACTGGACACCGCGGTGCCTCGGGCCGTCATACCATGGGACGCAGAACGTCAACCACGTATGCAGTCAGTATGGCTAAAAAGCCATGATAACACATAATCGGGCATAAAAGCCATGAATGTTGGCATAAAGCCATGAATACGGGCATAAAGCCATGAATACAGGCATAAAGCCTTTCGCAGTACTGCTAAAACAATACCCTATTGGCATGCCAATCTATCCAATCTGACACACGTGTCTAGGCAATACAAGGGCACATAATATCATTAAATATTAATATATTGTGTTTTATGAATTCATTATTTCATGAGAAATTTCAATTATAATTCATACATTCATTTGATCATTTATATGATCACAATTCACATCAATTATCCTTTTATACCATTGTACTCAAAATACTTCTCCTTTCTATAATAATGAGAACTAATGTCTCATTCATACATTAATATAGTTCATTTATTCATTCATTATGTTATTCTTATTGATCACAATTCTAAACAATGGTTCACATGTACCATTGTATACAAAACATTTTCCTTTCTCATTTATACATTTAAGAATCTACTTATTTAGTCACAATTTTATATTTCAAGTTGAGATATTAATATTTTATGAATTCCATTTGTGATGGGCATATAAGCCCTAACTATCTATTCACATCAATTAGGTGACTTATTTTTCATGTTTCAAGTGATCCATGAATATTTCATGGATTTCAAATTTATGGTCTTAATTTCCTTTTAACAATTTTGACTAAGATACATAGTCCACATTTGTCATACAATTCTAAGCATTTAAGCTTAGAATTGGTTCTAGGTCTTTATCTTAGTTTGTTACTCATTTTGATTACTATTCACCTTACTAGTCAACCAAAATGTTGACTTTTTCATACTTAAGGGATATGTTAATTCTAATTACACCAAGATCCCACATTTTGAGTTTTACATTTGCTAGTATTAATTGCCAATTGCAATTTAAAGTCCCCTAGATGCATTTCTAATTTCAATTTTTGAATTTCAAGTTTTGGTATCACTATTCACCTCATTGATCAACAAAAATGTTGAATTTTGGATAGAAAATAGGTGTATTGGTTTTAACACCCCAAACATACCACATTTTGTATTTAAAACTTGTTGGAATTGATTGCCATTACCATTTCTATGCTTAAAACCAAAAGGGCAGAATTTTCAGTTTTTGAAGCCTAACTTTACTGTTCCATTAAGCCCTGTTGCAGTGGGAATTCGAGGAAATGGTAAACATGAAAGTTGTTCCTTATTTTGTCTAGTTTAATTTCATTTTTTGAATCACTCCATTTGGAGTTTTGTAGCTCCAGATATGGTCCAAAAACCACAGCTGGCCGGATTGCCAAAACTGCAGAATTACAAAATCTACAGTAACATGAACAGTGACTGTGACTGCCATTTGGGTTAGGTTCTGGCCATAATTTGGGGTAGGTTTCTTCATGAAAGTTGTTTGTCTAGGTCTTAACTTGTTTCTGTAAAAAGTTCAGGTCAATTGACCATTTCTACAGTGAGTTATGGCCAAATAAACATTTAGTGTTCATTTGGTCATTCTGCAGAATTGGCTTGCAGGGTACCCGGATTGGGGCCAACTTTTGGTCCTCTTGCTTTGGTCTTTTGGGCATGGTTTCTTCAGCAAAAATGTGCCATTATAAGTCTAGTTTCATGTCCAATTGGCCAAACACCAATTGGACAAACACAGCCAAAGATATGGCAGTCCAAGTGGGCTGGAATCACAGCCACCCTGCTGCACTCATTAGGCAGCCCACCAATTCAGTTTGCATCACACTAAATCTCTTCAAATTATGGTGAACTTGCCTCAAATGGTCACTAATTGACCACTAAAATGTTCTTTCACAATTTCATAAGCTAAATCCAAGTTTCACTCCCAAACCCTAGCTCATTTTCAAGGATTACACCAATTACCTTAGTTAGCACACCAATTCATCATACATATATATATATATATATATATATATATATATATATATATATATATATATATATATATATATATATATATATATATATATATACCTTAAACATCATCTTTAGTCCACTCTAAGTCCATCAAAAACACTTAATCTTGTTCCTCCCTAGGGTTGCCAAAATTCATTGTATACATACACCTAAATTCCATTCATTTAATTCACAAATTCTTGCTTATTTTAGGTCTCTAATCATGGAAAGAGAAAGATGTATGCATAATAGGCACTAACCTCTTGTAGGGCAGAATTTTTCCAAGCTTGACTTCACTTTCTTTCACTTTCTAGGCTGCCAAACACTTTCCCAAGAGCTATGGACAAGTTTTAATGAAAGGGGTTTAGGGTTTAGTAGTGGAAACAAGAGAGAAATGAAGCTTAAAGGAGCTTTAATGGTGGAACCTCTTCTCTCTCTCTCTCTCTCAACGTTTTTTAGGCTGCCCAAGGTTGAAGATGCATATTGGTTTTTCATATTTTTGGTCTCTTTTATCTCTTTTAATAAGTTTAACAAATTGTGATTGGTGGAGGAAATTTAAATGACATCATATGATGTCATAATTAGCATTTTCTTTCATTTTCTTTTCTTCTTTCCTCTACTCATTTCCAATTTAATTTTTAGCAATATTTATTCATATTTTAGATCATAATAATTATTTACTCAACTGGACAAGTCGGCCAAAAATCATCTCTGAAGGCGAAATGACCAAAATGCCCTCCGTTTGGATTAACAGGTCAAAATTGTCTGTACCGATTGAAAAATTTTTCTAAATATTTTCTTGGCATTCTAATGCCATAGGAACCTCAATGACCCTTCTCTGGAGTCCCAAAAATTATTTTATGAATTTTTCCCCGGGTCTAGGGCTCCTCGTTGCGAGAACCGCAACTTCTCTCTGGTTACCCATCGCTTGGGCACCGGCTCATTTAACTTAGTTGTATTTTATTTCTAAAATTTTTTCTAAATTTTTCTTATTAATATTTAAGTTAATTATGGTTCCTGACTTTATTTTAAATATTTTTCCGGACGTTTCTAGCCCGACCGACACCTGGCCACCGAATAAGAGAATGTACAGAGTTGCTACCGGGAGGGTGTTACAACCTAACTGTCAAATAAAATCGGAGAAAAGAAAATTTCAGAATCGAGAATTAAATTAAAGAACTAATAGAAAAATAAATAGAAAAAAAAAAGAAAATGAGAAAGTTAAAAAGGTGATGACATCATGCATGACATCATGCATGATGCCAAAAAAATAATAATTAATATATTTAATTAATTAGATTTTTGGTCTTCCTAAAGACATAAAAACAAAAAGGAAAAGAAAAAAAAAAGGATCAAAAGTCTTTTTCCTCACCTTGTTGCCGCCCCATCTCTCTCTCCATTCCTTCACCATGTTCCACCATTGTTAAGGGAAAGAAAGCTTAAATTTCCCTACTCTCTTCCATAAATTCACAAAGTCCCAACATTAAAAATTCTCTTTACATATTGAGGAAGCATTAGAGAGTAACAAGAAGAAGAAAGACTTGAAGAAAGGGAAGCCTAAAAACCCCCCAAGCAAGGTTAGTAATGCAAACTTCAAATTTTTAGTTTAATTAGTGTGTGTATAGCATCAAGAACATAGAAATAAATTTAAAATGAAATGAAACAAATTGTTGAGGGACTAAGCTGAAATTCGGCCAGCATGTGTATGGTTTATTGCAAGATTTGAATGGTTTGAATGGGTATATGAACTTTGATTAGTTGAATGATTATGATTAAAGGCTTTGAAGGTAGCTAAATGCAAGAGTTTGTGAATTAGGCTTTTGGGACACTTAGGGTTAGAGACAAAAATGTGAGAAACTTGTAAATGGTGTCTTTGACCTAATATGAAGTAAGAAATGGTCATTTGTGACCTAATTAAGTGTGTTAGAAGTGTTTGAATGAAAGCCAAATTTGGATGGAGTATGGCCATGCTGCTGGCAGCATGACCAAATTTCTTTTGAGGGACCAAAAATGAAATTTTACAAGTCCAATTGGTATGAGACCAATTGGGAATAAAAATAGACACTAAATGACACAATTTTTATTTAGGAAGCATGCCCAAAAAGTGACCAAAACCTAGTGAACAAATTGACCAAAGTTAGAAAATTGCAGGCTACCCTGTATAAACTGACCAAATGAACAGGGTTTGTTCATTTGACCATAAAATGAGATAGGCAGGTCTAAGTGACCTAAAATTTTAACAGTGGACATATGAGATATAGACCTAAAACTTTCATGAAGGACACAAATCCAAATTATGCCATTAACTAAGTCATTTGGCCACCCCAAGTTGGTGACCTAAAACTGCCAGCACAAAAAATTGCCCAGAATTCTGGTTTGTGTCCAATCCGACAGCCATGGTTCAAATGGCTATAACTTGAGCTACAAAACTCCAATTGGAGTGATTCAAAAATAATAATAAACTTAAGATAATAGGGAACATTTCCTATGAAGAAAGTTTTGCCAAATTCTAACAGTAAAGTGACCAATGGAACATTGCAACCTTAGACACCAAAACTGAAAATTTATCAAATTTGCCTAAAAGACTTAGGTTTTGAGAAAACAACCAAAACCAACAAGTTTGGTAACCAAAATGTGGTATGTGGGTGAAGTTGAAGTTCCCATACCTATTAAGCCTTAAAAAGTCAACAATTTGACTTAAATAGTGTAGTGAATAGTAACCCAAAACACAAAAATTTAAGGAACGTCGAGTTTAAAATGTTAGAGCTAGGTAAAAGTGAAGTTAAATTTATTTTTGGATTTATGCTAAGTTATGGTGCTGAAACACTGTAAAATTGTGTGTTTCAGTTGAAAAGAATACCGGGAAAGAACCCGAGGAACCGAGTCAAGGCTAAGAGGCGACTCGCTTGAGGTTTGTGCACAACATCACTATGCTTTAAAATTCATTGATAAAGTGAATGAAATATGCATTTTACTTTTGCTTTGAGTTGATGAAAGTTTATTGTGACCTTATTTATGATGTTTTGATTTAAATTGTGAAAGTTATTGTGTATATTTGAAATGACAATGTTTAGCAAATTGTTAAGATGAGTTTTGAAACCACAGTGTCATGACCATATATTTGAACACCTCACTAGCACGACTAGTGGGGTTAATTAGTTTCGAATTTTGATTCCTTCTCTGGAGAAGTGTTGAGATGTGCCAGTAGAAGAGGATGTAAATGGATATCCACATATTTGAGCTAGCTAGCCTTGTGATGTGATTTCTCTTTAGCCTCTGACTATTGAGATTCTATTTGTTTCGAATGGCATGATATAACTGTGGGTTTTATGAAATGTGATTTGATACTTCAAAATGAAATTGTTTGGGATTAAAATCTCATAAATTATGTTTTGTGTTTAACTCGCATGCTTAGTTCATATTTTGAATAAATTTGATTTTATTTCTGCATAAAGATTATTTTAGTATGTTATGCACCACTGAGTCCTAGTACTCAGCAATAGCTTTTATTGCTGTCCCAGATATAGAGACTAGAGGAGCAGCAGACTAAGCTGCTGAGGATTGAGGATTTATCAGCTTATCGGGTATAATTTATACCCTGCCTGTAAATATTTATTTTGATGTATGTATTGAACATAAATGTAAGGGTATGTAAATCGGTCTTGAGCAGTTTGTACAAAGTTTGTATAAAGTTGTAATAAAATTTAGTTTGAATTTTCATACTATAGATTTTGGTACAATGTATATATATAGTTTGTTGTCTTTAATGAATGGAAATGTTTTATCTTAATTTGAATGAGATTGATAGAAATTATTTTTCTAATGATTGAATTTTGGAAATTGAGAAATGTTGACTGTTGAATTTTGAGATTTGAGAAATTGTTGAGATTGATTGTGAAATTGAAGTAGTGGTTGAGAAAATTTTTGGAAGTGCTTTTTTACAGGTATTTGAAGAACTGTTTTCTCAAAATATAAATGGAACTCTGTCAAAATTTTTATAAAATTTGCGAAAAAATAAAATGGACCAAAAATTTTAACTAGTTTTAATTTCAATTAAATGTTCTAAATACCTGTTAGAAAATGCTCACCACTTACCAAAAATAAGAAAATTGTTTTAAAATCCCTTATAGGGTGCTTAATAAGTTATTGGTAGGTGAAGTTCGGTAGTTCATTAGGTATTCTACGGGATCATGTTATGCCTTACAGAGGGGTAAGGTGTGACATGTTACAATTGGTATCAGAGCCGGTCGCATGTCCTCTTGGGCAATGGTGGGGTAAACCTCAGCGAGGACGCTGAGTCCCGAAAGGGGGGGGAGAAAGGTCCTTTAGGCAAATCCAACATCGGCAAAGCACGGAGATGGTCTTGGGTTCAAAAAGTAATGATATATAAAATGGGAAAACTAATCACTAAAGGAGCCTTTTGGTGGAATGGCCTGGAGAATTGGAAGAACTCTAGGGTTAAGCGTGCTCGCTTGAGAGAAATCCTAGGATGGGTGACCTCCTGGGAAGTTCTCCATTCCACCTATGGGACAAAACCATGAGGCTTATGGCCAAAGCGAACAATTCCTCTAGTGATTGGAGCCCGATCGTTCCGTGACATTTCTGGGTTTAGCTGGATACTACCGTAGATTTGTGAAGGGATTCTCCATGTTGGCATCTCCATTAACTAAGCTGCTTACAAAAGATGTGAAATTTCAGTGGACAGATAAATGCCAACAAAGTTTTGATGAATTGAAAAAATGTTTGACTGAAGCTCCAGTCCTGACTTTACCTACTCCGGGTAAAGAATATACAGTTTATAGTGATGCTTCTCACAATGGGTTAGGCTGTGTACTGATGCAAGATCAAAATGTCATAGCTTATGCATCACGCTAGCTAAAACCGTATGAGATGAATTATCCGACACATGACTTGGAGCTTACAACTATTGTGTTTGCCCTTAAGATCTAGAGACACTATTTGTATGGCGAAAAGTGTTACATCTATATAGATCATAAGAGTTTGAAGTATTTAGGCACCTAGAAAGAGCTGAATTTGAGACAGAGGAGATGGTTAGAGTTGATAAAAGACTATGATTGTCTAATAGACTATCAGCCAGGGAAAGCCAATGTTGTGGCTGATGCCTTAAGTCGCAAAACTATAGCAAGTCTACGTGTTGCTCCTTTTTCTATGGTACATGAGTTAAGATCATTGCATGCCAGCTTAGAGATTAATGATGATGGGCAGACAACAGTTGCATGGCATGTACAGGCAGTGTTGATTGATCAGATTAGAATGGCTGCTCAGAATGATCAGAAGTATCAGAAGCTGATGGAAGAAGTCAGGCAGGGCAAGAAACCAGAATTCTCAATAAGAGATGATGGTCTATTGCTACACCAAGGCAGAATATGTGTTCCTAATGATGTTGATTTGAGGCAGATCATTTTGAAGGAAGCACATGAGTCTCCTTTTGCCATACACCCAGGTGGCACAAAAATGTATAGAGGGCTAAAGGAGCATTACTGGTGGATGGGTATGAAAAGGAATGTGGCAGAGTTTGTATCCAAATGCCTAACTTATCAGCAAGTGAAGGAAAAGCATCAAGTACCCGCTGGGTTGTTACATCCACTACCAGTACCAGAATGGAAATGGAAAAGAATAACGATGGATTTTGTGATGGGACTTCCGAGGACACAGAAGAGTCATGATGCAGTATGGGTCATTGTTAACAGACTGACCAAGTCTGCTCATTTTCTGCCAGTTCAGATGGACTATAGTTTAGAAAGATTGGCCAGGTTGTACATTGATGAAATTATGAGACTACATGGAGTGCCAGTATCCATCGTATCAGACAAAGATCCTAGGTTCTCTTCTAGATTCTGGGGTAGTCTTCAGAGAGCCCTAGGAACTACATTGAACTTCAGTACTGTATTCCACCCACAGACAGATGGCTAGTTTGAGAGGGTAATTCAGATCTTGGAGGACATGCTATGGGCTTGTGTGATTG
Organism: Hevea brasiliensis; assembly: GCF_030052815.1. Lineage (NCBI taxonomy): Eukaryota > Viridiplantae > Streptophyta > Magnoliopsida > Malpighiales > Euphorbiaceae > Hevea > Hevea brasiliensis. The sequence continues at coordinate 39,922,396 of NC_079499.1, read as the reverse complement.
AATTTGAGGGCAGTTGGGATACACACTTGCCTTTGATTGAGTTTGCTTACAACAACAACTACCAATCAAGCATTGAAATGCCTCCATATGAAGCTTTGTATGGCAGAAAATGTAGAACCCCATTGTGTTGGGATGACATGGGTGAAAGAAAGATGATTGGACCCGAAATTGTTCAGCAAACAAAAGAGAAAATCAGGCTGATCTGAGATCGACTTAAGACTGGATCAGACCGTCAGAAGTCCTATATTGATTTCAAAAGAAGGGATATTGAGTATGCAGTGGGTGAGAAAGTTTTCCTCAAGGTTTTCCCTTGGAAGAGGATTATGAGATTCGGCAGAAAGAGGAAACTGAGTCCTCGTTTCATTGGGCCATATGAGGTTCTGGAAAGAGTGGGTCCTTTGGCATATCGTTTGGCACTAACTCCAGAGTTGGAGAAGATACATAATGTCTTCCATGTGTCTATGCTAAAGAGGTATTGATCAGACCCATCTCATGTACTACCAGTAGAGGAAATTGAAGTAAATCCAGACCTCACGTACGAGGAAGAACCCATAGAGATTCTGGCTTATGAGGTGAAGCAACTACGGAACAAGCAGATACCGTTGGTAAAAGTGTTGTGGAACCATCATTCGGGCCAGGAGGCTACTTGGGAATGAGAGAAGGACATGAGGAGACAACACCCACATCTGTTCAGAGATTACTACCAGGTAAAATTTCGAGACGAAATTTATTTAAGGGGGGGAGAATTGTAACACCCGTATTTGTGTAGCCTGGTATATTTCGCTGTTCCGGTGACCGGTCCGGACAATTAAGGGGATTATAACCACACTTAAGATAACTAGATAAGCTATAAACACAAATAATTAGTAATTGCCAATTAGTTAAGTATAAATAAGAAAAACAGAACATAAGAAGTTAAATGAGCCGAGAGTCACAGCGATGGGTGACCTTCTCGAGAAGGACTGCGAAGTCATTTTAAACTCAAACTTCAAACTGTAAAATGTGATGTTGTGGTCCTTAAGACCATTACGAACACAGTGAAAAAGAGAAAATCACGAAAAAGAACTATTAAGTCAATCAAATAATTAGGTCAGAGAGCTGGAAGAAATATTGAATTAATTACAAACTGGGTTGAACCGGCGAGGGGCAATTTGGTCAATTGAACCCGAGAGCTGACTCCTGACCTAACTATCAAATAAAATCGGAGAAAAAAAAATTTCGGAATCGAGAATTAAATTAAAGAACTAATAGAAAAATAAATAAAAAAAAAAGAAAATGAAAAAGTTAAAAAGGTTATGACATCATGCATGATGCCATAAAAATAATAATTAATATAATTAATTAATTAGATATTTGGTCTTCCTAAAGACATAAAAACAAAAAGGAAAAGAAAAAAAAAGGATAAAAAGTCTTCTTCCTCACCTTGTTGCCGTCCCATCTCTCTCTCCATTCCTTCACCATGTTCCACCATTGTTAAGGGAAAGAAAGCTTAAATTTCCCTACTCTCTTCCATAAATTCACAAAGTCCCAACACTAAAAATTATCTTTACATATTGAGGAAGCATTAGAGAGTAAAAAGAAGAAGAAAGACTTGAAGAAAGGGAAGCCTAATAACCCCCTAAGCAAGGTTAGTAATGCAAACTTCAAATTTTTAGTTTAATTAGTGTGTGTATAGCATCAAGAACATAGAAATAAATTTAAAATGAAATGAAACAAATTGTTGAGGGACTAAGCTGAAATTCGGCCGGCATGTGCATGGGGGTTTATTGCATGATTTGAATGGTTTGAATGGGTATATGAACTTTGATTAGTTGAATGGTTATGATTAAAGGCTTTAAAAGTAGCTAAATGCAAGAGTTTGTGAATTAGGGTTTTGGGACACTTAGGGTTAGAGAAAAAAATATGAGAAACTTGTAAATGGTGTATTTGACCTAATATGAAGTGAGAAATGGTCATTTATGACCTAATTAAGTGTGTTAGAAGTGTTTGAATCAAAGCCAAATTCGGATGGAGTATGGCCATGCTGCTGGTAGCATGACCAAATTTCCTTTAAGGACCAAAAATGAAATTTTACAAATCCAATTGGTATGAGACCAATTGGGAATGAAAATAGATACTAAATGACACAATTTTTATTTAGGAAGCATGCCCAAAAAGTGACCAAAACCTAGTGAACAAATTGACCAAAGTTAGAAAATTGCAGGCTACCCTGTATAAACTGACCAAATGAACAGTGTTTGTTCATTTGGCCATACCTTGAGATAGGCAGTTCTAAATGACTTGAAAGTTTACCAGTGGACAGATGAGATATAGACTAAAACTTTCATGAAGAACACAAACCCAAATTATGCCATTAACCAAGTCATTTGGCCACCCCAAGTTGGTGACCTAAAACTACCAGCACAAAAATTTGCCCAGAATTCTGGGTTGTGTCCAATCTGGTAGCCATGGTTCAAATGGCTATAACTTGAGCTACAAAACTCCAATTGGAGTGATTCAAAAAGGAGAATAAACTTAAGACAATAGGAAACATTTCCTATGAAGAAAGTTTTGCCAAATTCTAACAGTAAAGTGACCAATGGAACAGTGCAACCTTAGACACCAAAACTGAAAATTTATCAAATTTGCCTAAAAGACTTAAGTTTTGAGAAAACAACCAAAACCAACAAGTTTGGTAACCAAAATGTGGTATGTGGGTGAAGTTGAAGTTCCCATACCTATTAAGCCTTAAAAAGTCAACAATTTGACTTGAATAGTGTAGTGAATAGTAACCCAAAACACAAAAATTTAAGGAACGTCAAGTTTAAAACGTTAGAGCTAGGTAAAAGTGAAGTTATATTTATTTTTAGATTTATGCTAAGTTATGATACTGAAACACTGTAAAATTATATGTTTCAGTTGAAAAGAATACCGGGAAAGAACCCGAGGAACCAAGTCAAAGCCAAGAGGCGACTCGCTTGAGGTTTGTGCACAACATCACTATGCTTTAAAATTCATTGATAAAGTGAATGAAATATGCATTTTACTTTTGCTTTGAGTTGATGAAAGTTTATTGTGACCTTATTTATGATGTTTTGATTTAAATTGTGAAAGTTATTGTGTATATTTGAAATGACAATGTTTAGCATATTGTTAAGATGAGTTTTGAAACCAAAGTGTCATGACCATATATTTGAACACCTCACTAGCACGACTAGTGGGGGTAATTAGTTTCGAATTTTGATTCCTTCTCTGGAGAAGTGTTGAGGTGTGCCAGTAGAAGAGGATATGAATGGATATCCATATATTTGAGCTAGCTAGCATTGTGATGCAATTTCTCTTTAGTCTCTGACTATTGAGATTCTATTTGTTTCGAATGGCATGATATAACTGTGGGTTTTATGAAATTTGATTTGATACTTCAAAATGAAATTGTTTGGGATTAAAATCTCATAAATTATGTTTTGTATTTAACTCGCATGCTCAGTTCAAATTTTGAATAAATTTGATTTTATTTATGCATAAAGATTATTTTAGTATGTTGTGCACCACTGAGTCCTAGTACTCAGCGATAGCTTTTATTGTTGTCGCAGTTATAGAGACTAGAGGAGTAGTAGACTGAGCTGCTGAGAATTGAGGATTTATCAGCTTGAAGTTATCGGGTATAATTTATACCCTGCCTGTAAATATTTATTTTGATGTATGTATTGCAAATAAATATATGGACATGTAAATCGGTCTTGAGCAGTTTGTACAAAGTTTGTATAAAGTTATAATAAAATTTAGTTTGAATTTTCATACTGCAGATTTTGGTATAATGTGTATATATAGTTTGTTGTCTTTAATGAATGGAAATGTTTTATCTTAATTTGAATGAGATTGATAGATATTATTTTTCTGATGATTGAATTTTGGAAATTGAGAAATGTTGACTGTTGAATTTTGAGATTTGAGAAATTGTTGAGATTGATTGTGAAATTGAAGTAGTGGTTGAGAAAATTTTTGGAAGTGCTTTTTTACAGGTATTTGAAGAACTATTTTCTCAAAATATAAATGGAACTCTATCAAAATTTTTATAAAATTTGCGGAAAAATAAAATAGACTAAAAATTTTAACTATTTTTAATTTCAATTAAATGTTCTAAATACCTGTTAGAAAATGCTCACCACTTACCAAAAATAAGAAAATTGTTTTAAAATCCCTTGTAGGGTGCTTAATGAGTTATCGGTAGGTGAAGTTCGGTAGTTCATTAGGTATTCTACGGGATCATGTTATGCCTTATAGAGGGGTAAGGTATGACAAATAGTACCAAGAAAATTTAAATATGGGATTTTATTATTAGAAACAAATTCATTGAATACTGAAACACTTTAAATTGTGTGTTTCAGTTGAAAAGGATATTGAGAAGCATAAGGAACACTGAGTCAGGGCCAAGAGGCATATATCAGAGGTTTGTGCACAATAGTTATTTCTTTTGAATTTTTCAATTGAAATAAATTATGATTATTTGTATGTTATTGTTTTAAATTGTGTTTGTGCACAATAATTTTGATTTCTTATTTTCTGCTTAAAAATTTATTTGAACATTATAGTTTTAAATTGTGTCTGTGCACAATACTTTTTATAGTCACTGCTTTTATCAAAAAATTTATTTAGAGAAATGAGTTATGAATAATTTTTTTTTTGTTTTGGCCTAGAGAATTTTATTTGGAAATTATTGTGTTGCCTACTTTGCAAATGGAAATTTTGAGATAAAATGCAATTTGGGAATTGTATGAAATATTGTGATTTAGAATTGTTTTGATTCACACTTGGCATGACACTGTTACTATGTTCCTCCTCCATTTATGGGGTGAGTGTGATTATGTTCCTCCCTCTTTGACTTGTCAGTCTGAGGTGAGTGTGGATGAGTACACATTATTTAGCTAGCTTTCTCCCTCATTGATTTCGATTATTGGGGTTAGTGTGTCTTGTCGTGGTGTACAACACGGCATGCGCGGAAAAATTGTGTCATGGCCTAAATTGTGTTATTGATTGGCAACACTGTGTTATTCAGTTATTTGATCAAATGGTGTTATTAATTGGCAAAACTGTATTATTCAGTTATTTGATCAAATGGTGTTATTGATTGGCAAAACTGTGTTATTCAATTGTTTGATCAAATTTGTGTTATATAAACTTTATAAATTGTGAAATGGAATTGTGAATTATTTGATTTGTGAATTGTCAATAAAAGATTTATATATCGCATTTGAAATTGTTATTGTGCACCACTGAGTAAATTTTACTCAGCAATAGCTTTTCATTGCTGTCATAGGTAGACAGACTGACAGAGCAGTAGACTAGGCTGCTAATGCTATATTGAGAGTTCATCGGGTATATTGAGTATATCATATTTTTGCATTTTGTATTGTAATGTATGTTCACTGTATGTATATATTGTTCTTGGTTTTGAGCAGTTGTAAATTAAAATTGTACATTAAAATTGTAAACTAAATTTGTAAATTATTTTGGCTTGTAAATATTATAATATATTTCTTTTATCTTAGTTTTTGGAAACACTGGGAAATTGATTGTTGAACTGTGTTGATATGTTTGAGAAATTTATTGTGTTGAACAAATTGTTGGAGTTTAGGATTGAGGAATTATATATTTGAAGTGTTTTTTATAGGTTTTTGAAAAACTGTTTTATTCAAAATATAGATGGCACTCTGCCAAAACTTTTACAGAAATTATTAATACTTCAAATATGTTATTTGGTTTCACTTCAGTTAAAAATATTAACACCTGTCAATAGTGCTCACCACTGTAAAAAGAAGAAAAGTTTTAAAATCCCTTGTATTGTATTTAATGGGTTATCAGTAGATGAAGTTGGTAATTCATTAGGTATACTACGGGATCATATTATGCCTTACGGAGGGGTAGGGGTGTGACATGTTTTAGTGGTATCAGAGCAAAGTTTTTTAATTCTATTTTGACCTGTAATTGGAATAATTTTCCTTCATAATACAACTACTCAATGTCATGGGTTGATACATACAGTACATTATATTATAAATATGCACTAACAGGAGGAAATCTCCTTATTTTAATTGTTCAGAAGGTGTAATATCCTCTATTTAACTATGGAAGAAGGGGACCGTTCAGTCGATCAATCAATAGAGGCTGAACTACAAGGGGATGCCCTAGCCCTTCACAATGTGAGTGGATCAGCCGCACCAGTCCCCTTAATACCACAGTTCCCTGCTCAATTTGCTCAGCAAATGGGTGCGATGTTCCAACAGATGGCTGGTAACATGCCTACTCAAGCCCCACTGCAGACACCAGTGGTTCAACCACAGCCTTCAGCTAGGCAGTATGATAAGCTGATTAAGTATGAGGCTACTGAGTTCAAGGGGACAGTGGATCCATTAGAGGCAGAACAATGGTTAAAAAGGATGGAAAGAGTTTTTAGGAAGCTGAACTGCACTTGTGAGCTGAAGTTTGAATACTCAGTCTCACTTCTACAGGGAGATACATATGGTGGAAAACCATTCCCTATAGTTTGGTGGAAACCCCAGTGCTGACATGGGATGACTTTCTCAGGGAGTTCAGACAAAAATATGTCCCAGATGCCTATGTGGACTAGAAACTATAGGAGTTCTTAAGCCTAAAGCAAAGGAATATAACAGTAGTAGAATATGAGAGAAACTTCTCTCGATTGAGTTATTATGCAGGAAGCCTGCTTACTACTCCTAGAGACAGATGTAAACGTTTTGAGACTGGGTTAAGGCCTAGTCTAAGAATGCAAGTTGTGGGGTTCTGACACCAGAATTTCTCAGAGCTAATATCGCAAGCCCTGGAACTGGAAAGAATTGAGAATTAAGAAACAGTTAAAAAGGGTACAGAAGAAAAAGAGAAAATTAAAAAGACTACTGATCAAGTTCCTGATAGTGTGTCAGGAAAGAGGAAGCACTTTGGAGGATCTAACTCACGCGAATTGGGTAGAGATAGAGCTTCTGGACAGAAACCACCTCGATCCGATCAGCAAACTCAATAGAAACCCATAAATGCGCTGTCAGATCGACTTTGTGAAACTTGTGGTAAACCACATAGTGGGTTATGTCATAGAGCCATAGGAGCATGTTTTAATTGTGGAGAGATTGGTCATTTTGCTAGGGATTGTATAAATCCATGCCGTTCTGAATTATTTACTACACCAGAGGGGTCAACCCAAGTTTCTACCCCAAATAGTTCACCATCAGTTAGTAGAGGCAGAGGTAGCGGTAGGGGTAGTACACCTAGAAATCAGAGTACTATGAATCAGCCAGAACAGGATGATGCTTCAGCTAGAGTATACGCTATACAACAGAGGGAAGAGGCTGAGACTTTTGACATGGTTGCTGGTACTCTCTAAACTAGTAACTAATATATATATATGTATTGTTTGACCTGGGGTCTACATACTTTTATGGTAGTACCAGTATTATTTGCCTTCCTGTTGTCCCTCATATAAAAAATATATATATATATTTGTTAGTTACCTAAAAGTAAGTTATAGTAATGGAATTACTCTAGATAAGGGAAAAGATGTTACAGTTAGTAATTATCAATGGATATTGTAATCAGAATAAGTCTCAGATATTAGTGAATTCGAAAAGGATAAAAGATAGGAAAGTTTGATCTATTGGAATGTATCGTAGTAACTATGCAATGTTCTTGATGTTTATACTGTAAGCTATAGATTACAGTACTGACTTGAGATTATTGTGTAGAGTTATGTACTACTCGATAGCACACCAAGATGAGAATAGTTGCCAACGGCATCTGTTTTGGTATAGTTATTGTAATACTCCTAAGTTCGGTAGTGCGTTCTACTGTTCCGGTGACCAGTGTCTATCCAGATAGCTAGAATGCCTAGAACTATATTTAAATATTAGTGAGGAGACATAGAATGATGAAATACAAGAAAAGGAAAGACAAGAAGAATAATAGCAATGAAGTGTAACCAAGTTAAACGAGCCGAGAACCCTAGCGATGGGTAACTGCACCGGGAAGTTGCGGCGTGGACCGTTGACTAGCCTTGGACTGCGGGGAACCCTGAAAAATATTTTTAGGACTTAAATAAATGTCTATTGAAGTATAAATATCATTAGAAATATCAAAAAAAATTAATTAATTAGTACAAAGAAAAGTGAGAAATCGAGAAAACGACAAAACTCGGTGTTACCGAAAAGTCGAGAATGCAACCCGAACAGGGGCATTGTGGTCATTTGACACCTCGAGTTGTCTTTTGATCTAAATTTTCATTAAAAATACATGATATTACACTTGGAAAATGTCATGAAAAATTAAATTGGTGGTACCTATAGTAAATAGCAAAAATTGGGAGCTTAATGTGAGAAATTGGGAATTTAAGATTAAATAAATATTTAATCACACATAGTGCTCCATTACTCACCTAATTGGACCACTACATCCTCATTTTTGGATAGATTGTCATCTTCTTCAACCTTCCCAAAGAGCAGCCGAATTGCTCCCAAGAAGAACTCCATGGCCAAAGCTTCCAAGCTCCATGCAAGCTCCATTCTCCCATCTCCAAGCCATTTTCCCATTTGATTCCTTCACAAAAATTATTCTACACCACTTGGGCAGTAGATATGCAGGAAGAAGATCAAGTTTTGGTGAAGTTTTGAAGAGTTTCTAAAGTGGTATGTATGTGTTTTTTATTATTGCTTCATTAAAGTTTGTGAGGATGTTATGGGTATTTGAATTGTGGAAAGAATTTTGGAGTTTGATGTTCTAAGGGAGATGTTTATTTTTGGCAGCCATGGAATGTAACACCCTCCCGGTAGCAACTCCGTACATTCTACTGTTCCAGTGACCGGTGTCAGTCTGGACAGCTAGAACGTCCGGAAAAATATTTAAACTAAAGTCATGAACCATAATTAACTCAAATATTAATAAGAAAAATTTAGTAAAAATTTTAGAAATAAAATACAACCAAGTTAAATGAGCCGGTGCCCAAGCGATGGGTAACCAGAGGGAAGTTGCGGTTCTCGCAACGAGGAGCCCTAGACCAGGGGAAAAATTATAAAATAATTTTTGGGACTCCAGAGAAGGGTCATTAAGGTTCCTATGGCATTAGAATGCCAAGAAAATATTTAGAAAATTTTTTCAATCGGTACAAACAATTTTGACCCGTTAAGCCAAACGGAGGGCATTTTGGTCATTTCGCCTTCAGAGGTGATTTTTCGCTGACTTGTCCAGTTAAGTAAATAATTATTATGATCTAAAATATGAATAAATATTGGTAAAAATTTAATTAGAAATGAGTTAAAGAAAGAAGAAAGAAAAATCAAATAAAAAGGCATTTATGACATAAGCTTGATGTAATTAAAACCCCTTAGCCAATCAAAACTTAACAAATGCATTTATAAGACATTAAATAAGAGAAAAATGACAAATGAAGAAATAAATTTTCTGGTTCTTCTTCTTCATTTGGACGTGAACCTCTTCTTCCATAGCTAAGTATATTCAAGCTTTTCAAAGCTTGATTCACCCATTTCTACCCAACAAAATCATAACCTAGCTTCACAAAAAATTAACCTAGCAACTTGAGTAACCTCTAGGAAGCCAAAAGAAGAAGAAAGAAGGAGTTTGGGTAGTTTGAAATTCTGCCCTATTCAAGGTTAGTGCCTATTTACACTTAAATCTCTTTTAATTCATGTTAAAGACTTAAAGTGAGTAAGGTTTTGTGAATTAAATGAATGGAATCTATGTATATGGACCCTAGGAATTTTCGGCAGCCCTAGGAAGGAATGAGTTTGATTGTATTAATGGACTTAGAGTGAATTGGAGATTATGTTTAAAGTGTATACATATATATATACAAGAATGAAAGAGTTAACTAAAGAAATTGTGAAAACCATGACTTTGAGCTAGGGTTTAGGAGTGAAAATTTGACTTTGCTTATGAAATTGTTAAAGAACATTCTAATAGTCAATTAGTGACTATTTGAGGTAAGTTGACCATAATTAGGAGTGAATTATTGCATGGAAAAGTGGAATGGGCAGGCTGCCCCATGAGTGCAGCAAGGTGACTGAAATTTCAGTCCACTTGGACTTCCATATCTTGGGCTGTGTTGGTCCAATTGGTGTTTGGCCAATTGTACATGAAACTAGGCTTATAATGGCATATTTTTTCTGAAGAAACCATGCCCAAAAGACCAAAACAAGTGGACCAAAATTTGGCCCCAATCCAGATACCCTGCAACAGCACCTGCAGAAATGACCAAATGAACAGTAACTGTTCATTTGGCCATAACTCACTGTAGATAAGGTCAATTGACCTGAAATTTTTACAGCAACAAGATAGGATATAGACAAACAACTTTCATGAAGAACATCACCCGAAATTATGCCATTAACCTGCAAAGTTGAGTTATCAAACCTGCAACTCTGCAGATTTTCATTTGAGCAGTAATGTTTGGATGACTATAACTCCCTCTAGAAAACTCGGATTTAGGCAATTCTTGAACCGATGGAAACCTAAGGCATGGTAGAACATTTCATATGAAGAAAGTTAGACCAAATTATGAACTTAACTTGGTCAAATTACTGACCAAAGTTGGACCAAAATCTGTCAAAACTCAAAATATCAGCATGAACAGTACACGTGAACAGTAAACTTATTTTGGCCATAACTTGAGCTACAAAACTCCAAATGGAGTGATTCAAAAAAGGAAATTCAAGTAGACAAAATAAGGAACAACTTTCATGTTTACCATTTCCTCAAATTCCCACTGTAACAGTGCTTAATGGAACAATAAAGTTAAGCTTCAAAAACTGAAAATTTTGTTTCCCTTGGTTTAAGCCTAGGAATTGTAATGGTGATCACTTCCAACAAGTTTAAATGAAAAATGTGGTATGTTTGAAGTGCCAAAGTTAATGTACCTACTTTCTATGCAAAAGTCAACTTTCTTGTTGACCAATGAAATGAATAGTGATACCAAAAGTTAAAATTCAAAGATTGAAGAATTTTAAAGTATTAAATGCCCTAGTATACCTAACAAGATTGGTTTGGATAGTTTGGCATGCCAATAGGGTATTGTTTTAGCAGTACTGCGAAAGGCTTTATGCCTGTATTCATGGCTTTATGCCCGTATTCATGGCTTTTATGCCAGTATTCATGGCTTTTATGCCCGATCATGTGATATCATGGCTTTTTAGCCATACTGACTGCATATGTGGTTGACGTTCTGCGTCCCATGGTATGACGGCCCGAGGCACCGCGGTGTCCAGCGCCAACGACCCGTTATCCAGTCCAGTCGTTCAGTATAGGTTACTTGGGCATGGAAAAGTATAACTGTAATTGAACTGATTGTTAAAGAAAATACGAAAATTAAATATCAGGAATGATTATGATAGAATACAAAGAAACTCAAGATCATGAAGAAAATAATTAACAAAAGGCATGAAGAAGTTAATATCATAAAACGTAATTAGCCCTCGACTAAACATTAAGTTGGTAATTATTCAGTTCTTATGAACACAATGGCTAAGAAATTATGATTTTTATTTGCATATTATATTTTCTTGTATTATTGGCACCACTAAGCTTTATGCTTAGCGTGTCGCTTTTGCTACGCGTAGGTACTGAAGATTTGGACAGAGGGCTCAGTAGACCACAGATTGAGTAAGGCCGTTCACGATTCTGCATAGTGTCATGTCACCTCACCGTCTGCAGTGCATTGGTAGGACACTAGGTGTCATTTTGGTATTTTGTAATTGATTTTATTTTCTCATGTGTAAATGAACTTATGAAATGTAATTTGATGTTCATGTAAATAATGAGAATTGTGTTTGTAAATAGAAAAGTGAATGTGTATCTGTAATTTATATATGATTATCACATGTGATGAATGATTGAGAAATGAATGGTTGAAAAATGTTGAGATTTTGATAAATGGAATTGAGATGATTGAATATGAATATAGAAAGTGTTTTTCACAGGTTCCGAAGAACGATTTTCTCCATTTTTAGCCGGTATTCTGCTGGATTTTCTTTAAAATTTTTGGAACCTCAAATAAATAAAAATTTCGATAAATGGCTTAAAATGAATTATATTTCACAAGTTATATTCAAAATTATGATAAAAATGAATTAAGATAAAATAGAGTGCTCCGGCACACTGAGTGGCATAACTTGCTCGGCTACACTGTAGTCGGATAAGGGGTGTCACATTTAGTGGTATCAGAGCACGGTTTAGGCGTTTCTAGGCCTAGATTGAGTCCATACCATGCATTCCATTTGTAAGAGTCGAGGTGACACTAATGCAGATCTGTTTGTCTTTCTTATTTTGAATAGGATATGGACCCTTCATCACAGAGAGCAGTCGAGGAGGAAGTGGAGAGTCATGCTCCACCTGTAGCAGCTGAGACTGGGGGTAGGGGAGAACTTGCTCCGCCAGCTCAAGCAGAGCCTGCTCAGCCTCCACAGGCCATGTTCCGGCAAATGGCCGATTTCTTTAGACAAATGGCCGGAGTAATGCCAGCACCACCACCACCACCAGCTCCACAGCAGAAATCACACTCGGAAAGGCTAAGAAAGTTTGGAGCAGTGGACTTCTATGGTAAGAGAGAAGATGATTACATTGCGGTAGAAAATTGGTTGAACAGAACAGGCAGAATTCTAAAACAACTCCATTGCACTCCAGACCAAAACTTGGAATCTGTTGTATCTCTGCTGCAAGACGATGCATATGAATGGTGGTACACTGTGTCCAGTGAAGTACAGTCAGAAATAGTGACATGGGACTTCTTTCTCTCTAAATTTAAGAAGAAATATGTGGGTACTGTATACCTAGAAGAGAGAAGAAGAGAGTTTATTAACCTGAGGCAGAGACAGTTGTCAGTGGCCGAGTATGAGAAGGAATTCGTAAGATTGAGCCGCTATGGAAGGGAGATAGTCCCTAATGAAGCTGAAAGGTGTAAGAGATTTGAAGAGGGATTAAATGATAATATAAAGATCATGATCACTGCCTTGGGGATCACAGACTTCGCCAAGTTAGTGGAAGCTGCATTAAAAGTGGAGAAAGTGAGAATAAATGAACAAAATAGGAAAGATAGGCAGCGTAAGAGGGAATTTGGACCAGGACAGTCAAGTATACTAACTGATAGTAAGAAGTTTAAGGGTTCTAGTTCACAAGATCAGACACAGGGCCACAGAGGCCAGATTGGAATATCTATAGCTAGTTCCCCAGGCACAATAACAAGGGGATCAACCCCAGTGCCTGAATGTATGCATTGTGGTAGAAGACACAGAGGGGAGTGTCGATTGTTAACTGGAGAGTGTTTTAAGTGTGGAGCTACGGATCATTTCATAAGAGATTGCCCTCAGAGGAGTGGTTCAATAGCTCCGGTACAAGTTGATAGACCTTTCCCCATAGTTCAAAGGGGTAAAAGATCGGGTAGAGCAGAAATGGCTGACATTTCACAGAAGATTGTTTCTGAGACACTTGAAAAGCCCGAAGTCAGGGTGGCACCACAAGTATATGCTATGTAAGCTCAGGAAGAGCCAAACCCAGACACTGATGAGGCGATACAAGGAAGTGAAGAAACAAGAAGGTAGCAACTCCTCGATTACTTAAGTCAGGTAAATTTCGAGGATGAAATTTAAATTAGAGGGGAAGAGTTGTAACACCCTCCCGATAGCAACTCCGTACATTCTACTGTTCCGGTGACCGGTGTCGGTCTGGACAGCTAGAACGTCCGGAAAAATATTTAAACTAAAGTCAGGAACCATAATTAACTCAAATATTAATAAGAAAAATTTAGTAAAATTTTTAGAAATAAAATACAACCAAGTTAAATGAGTCGGTGCCCAAGCGATGGGTAACCAGAGGGAAGTTGCAGTTCTCGCAACGAGGAGCCCTAGACCCAGGGGAAAAATTATAAAATAATTTTTGGGACTCCAGAGAAGGGTCATTACGGTTCCTATGGCATTAGAATGCCAAGAAAATATTTAGAAAAATTTTTTAATCGGTACAGACAATTTTGACCCGTTAAGCCAAACGGAGGGCATTTTGATCATTTCGCCTTCAGAGGTGATTTTTGGCCGACTTGTCTAGTTAAGTAAATAATTATTATGATCTAAAATATGAATAAATATTGGTAAAAATTTAATTAGAAATGAGTTAAAGAAAGAAGAAAGAAAAATCAAATAAAAAGGCATTTATGACATAAGCTTGATGTAATTAAAACCCCTTAGCCAATCAAAACTTAACAAATGCATTTATAAGACATTAAATAAGAGAAAAATGACAAATGAAGAAACAAATTTTCTGGTTCTTCTTCTTCATTTGGACGTGAACCTCTTCTTCCATAGCTAAGTATATTCAAGCTTTTCAAAGCTTGATTCACCCATTTCTACCTAACAAAATTATAACCTAGCTTCACAAAAAATTAACCTAGCAACTTGAGTAACCTCTAGGCAGCCAAAAGAAGAAGAAAGAAGGAGTTTGGGTAGTTTGAAATTCTGCCCTATACAAGGTTAGTGCCTATTTACACTTAAATCTCTTTTAATTCATGTTAAAGACTTAAAGTGAGTAAGGTTTTGTGAATTAAATGAATGGAATCTATGTATATGGACCCTAGGAATTTTCGGCAGCCCTAGGAAGGAATGAGTTTGATTGTATTAATGGACTTAGAGTGAATTGGAGATTATGTTTAAAGTGTATACATATATATATACAAGAATGAAAGAGTTAACTAAAGAAATTGTGAAAACCATGACTTTGAGCTAGGGTGTAAGAGTGAAAATTTGACTTTGCTTATGAAATTATTAAAGAACATTCTAATAGTCAATTAGTGACCATTTGAGGTAAGTTGACCATAATTAGGAGTGAATTATTGCATGGCAAAGTGGAATGGGCAGGCTGCTCCATGAGTGCAGCAGGGTGACTGAAATTTCAGTCAACTTGGAATGCCATATCTTGGGCTGTGTTGGTCCAATTGGTGTTTGGCCAATTGTACATGAAACTAGGCTTATAATGTCATATTTTTGTTGGAGAAACCATGCCCAAAAGACCAAATCAAGTGGACCAAAAGTTGGCCCCAATCCGGATACCCTGCAACAGCACCTGCAGAAATGACCAAATGAACAGTAACTGTTCATTTGGCCATAACTCATTGTAGATAAGGTCAATTGACCTGAAATGTTTATAGCAACAAGATAGGATATAGACAAACAACTTTCATGAAGAACATCACCCCAAATTATGCCATTAACCCATTCAAATTTTTGGGCAAAGTTGAGTTATCAAACCTGCAACTCTGCAGATTTTCATTTGAGCAGTAATGTTTGGATGACTATAACTCCCTCTAGAAAACTCGGATTTAGGCAATTCTTGAACCGATGGAAACCTAAGGCATGGTAGAACATTTCATATGAAGAAATTTAGACCAAATTATGAACTTAACTTGGTCAAATTACTGACCAAAGTTGGACCAAAATCTGTCAAAACTCAAAATATCAGCATGAACAGTACACGTGAACAGTAAACTTATTTTGGCCATAACTTGAGGTACAAAACTCCAAATGGAGTGATTCAAAAAAGGAAATTCAAGTAGACAAAATAAGGAACAACTTTCATGTTTACCATTTCCTCAAATTCTCACTGTAACAGTGCTTAATGGAACAATAAAATTAAGCTTCAAAAACTGAAAATTTTGTTTCCCTTGGTTTAAGCCTAGGAATTGTAATGGTGATCACTTCCAACAAGTTTAAATGAAAAATGTGGTATGTTTGAAGTGCCAAAGTTAATTTACCTACTTTCTATGCAAAAGTCAACTTTCTTGTTGACCAATGAAATGAATAGTGACACCAAAAGTTAAAATTCAAAGATTGAAGAATTTTAAAGTATTAAATGCCCTAGTATACCTAACAAGATTGGTTTGGATAGTTCGGCATGCCAATAGGGTATTGTTTTAGCAGTACTGCGAAAGGCTTTATGCCTGTATTCATGGCTTTATGCCCGTATTCATGGCTTTTATGCCAGTATTCATGGCTTTTATGCCCGATCATGTGATATCATGGCTTTTTAGCCATACTGACTGCATACGTGGTTGACGTTCTGCGTCCCATGGTATGACGGCCCGAGGCACCGCGGTGTCCAGCGCCAACGACCCGTTATCCAGTCCAGTCGTTCAGTATAGGTTACTTGGGCATGGAAAAGTATAACTGTAATTGAACTGATTGTTAAAGAAAATACGAAAATTAAATATCAGGAATGATTATGATAGAATACAAAGAAACTCAAGATCATGAAGAAAATAATTAACAAAAGGCATGAAGAAGTTAATATCATAAAACGTAATTAGCCCTCGACTAAACATTAAGTTGGTAATTATTCAGTTCTTATGAACACAATGGCTAAGAAATTATGATTTTTATTTGCATATTATATTTTCTTGTATTATTGGCACCACTAAGCTTTATGCTTAGCGCGTCGCTTTTGCAACGCGTAGGTACTGAAGATTTGGACAGAGGGCTCAGTAGACCACAGATTGAGTAAGGCCGTTCACAGTTCTGCATAGTGTCTGTGTCACCTCACCGTCTGCAGTGCATTGGTAGGACACTAGGTGTCATTTTGGTATTTTGTAATTGATTTTATTTTCTCATGTGTAAATGAACTTATGAAATGTAATTTGATGTTCATGTAAATAATGAGAATTGTGTTTGTAAATGGAAAAGTGAATGTGTATCTGTAATTTATATATGATTATCACATGTGATGAATGATTGAGAAATGAATGGTTGAAAAATGTTGAGATTTTGATAAATGGAATTGAGATGATTGAATATGAATATAGAAAGTGTTTTTCACAGGTTCCGAAGAACGGTTTTCTCCATTTTTAGCCGGTATTCTGCCGGATTTTCTTTAAAATTTTCGGAACCTCAAATAAATAAAAATTTTGATAAATGGCTTAAAATGAATTATATTTCACAAGTTATATTCAAAATTATGATAAAAATGAATTAAGATAAAATAGAGTGCTCCGGCACACTGAGTGGCATAACTTGCTCGGCTACACTGTAGTCGGATAAAGGGTGTCACATGGAAACTCCTTAAGAGCAGTTTATCCTTGCTTGTAAATAGTAGATTAAAGGGTTGATTAAGTGTTTATGTGTGTAGGAATTAATTTGGGTGATATATACTAAGTATATGTAAATGTGTACTTGAATTTAAAAGCTTGGAAATTAGTGGAGAGAGGTGTATGAATCGGCAGCTTGAATGGTGAACCATAAAAATGTTATTTCATGTTTGGTTTATGGAATATTAATGTTAAATTGTGATACTTGTTATGGCAGCTTGTGTATATGTATGATGGTGTGAGGTTGGACATATAAATGAGCTAGGTTAGGTGATTGAATTGTTGTAATTTGAGCTTGAAAAATTCTGTACTATAAGGTGCATATTGAGTGTGATTATAAGCTGCCAAAGTGACCAAAAATATGTTGTAAAATGTGTTTAGGTTATGGTACAAACCAGAATTGGCATGAATGTGTAGTTTGGTAAGTGTTAAATGTATCCTTGATGAGTGATGGACAATGTGCAATAGGGCAGTGTGCATTTTGGCCTAGAACTCTACGTGTGTGGCTCCAATTGGTATGAAACCAATGGGAGGTGAAACTAGGCACAAAATGTGCCAATTTTCATGAAGGAAGCTTACCAAAATTCTATTTGTAAGGTAACTTGAAAAATGACCAAATCCGGATTCGTTCATTTAAGGCCTCAAAATTGACCATTTGGACAGCAGTTAGTGTTTTAGCCATAACTCACTCAAAATAGGTCTAATTGACCTGAAATTTTTACCATGAATAGTTGAGACATATATCTACAAGTCTTATGAAGACACCAAAGCCCAGAAATGACCATAAGCAAGTCAAATAGCTTTCACAAGTTTGGGTCCAAAAACTGGCCGAACCAAAATTGACCTAAAATGACTTAAAGTGACCAATTTTGGTACATTCTGACCAGCAATAGTAAAATGACCATAACTTGGTCTAGTAAACTCAGAATGACCTAAAATTTTACCCCGCATGCAATAAGACATAGATCTACAAGTTTGTAGTTTTGACCGAAACCCGAAAACTAAGGGAACTAGGTCGTCTAACTAGGTCAAATTAGTATACCGGAATTCGACAAATTGCAATAAAACGCAATATACATGGAAACGAATTGGGTAACATGTACCAAACCTAAAAGACTACAAATGTGACATATTGGTAATATTAAAACCTAATTAACCTAGAATGCATCGAGGGTCGACATCTTAGGTTGACTAAGGAAATAATAGAACTCAATGAATTAATTATTAAGCATTATCATTAGAGACAGTTTAAATGAGTACTGAAACACTTCAAATTGTGTTTCTCAGTTAGCAAAGACTCAGGGAAAGGGAAGGAAACACTGAGTCAGAGCCATGAGATAGTTATCAGAGGTTTGTGCACAATAGTTTTTCTTATGAATTTTTCAATTGAAATAAATTATGATTAATTGTATGTTATTGTTTTAAAATGTGTTTGTGCACAATAATTTTGATTTCTTATTTTCTACTTAAAAATTTATTTGAACATTATAGTTTTAAATTGTGTCTATGCACAATACTTTTATATTCACTGCTTTTACTAGCAAATTTATTTGGAAAAATGAGTTATGAATAATTTTTTATTGTTTTGGCTTTGAGAATCTTATTTGGAAATTATTGTGTTGCCTACTTTGCAAATGGAAATTTTGAGATAAATATGATTTGTGGTTTGTATGAAATATTTAAATATTGTGATTTGAAATTGTTTTGATTCACACTTGGCATGACACTGTTACTATGTTCCTCCTCCATTTATGGGGTGAGTGTGATTATATTCCTCCCTCTTTGACTTATCAGTCTGGGGTGAGTGTGATTATTTTCCTCTCTCTCCGGTTTACCAGTTGAGGTTGTAGATCGGATGAGTACTTATTAGCTAGCTAGCCACCTCCCTCATTGATTTCGATTAGTGGGGTTGTAGATTGCTTTGTCGTGGTGTACAACACGACATTGATTGGAAATTTTGTGTCATGGCTTAAGTTGTGTATGAATTGGCAACACTTTGTTTATTAAATTATTTGACTCAAAATTTTTCTATAATGAGCTTTGATAATTTGTGAAATGTAATTGTGCAGCATTTAAATTGTGTTATTGATTTGCGAAACGGTATTATTCAGTTATTTAATCAAATTGTGTTATTGATTGGCAAAATTGTATTATTCAGTTATTTGATCAAATGGTATTATTGATTGGCAAAACTGTATTATTCAGTTATTTGATCAAATTTGTGTTATATGAACTTTGTAAATTGTGAAATGGAATTGTGAACTATTTGATTTGTGAATTGTCAATAAAAGATTTATGTATCGCATTTCAAATTGTTATTGTGCACCACTGAGTGAATTTTACTCAGCAATAGCTTTTCATTGCTATCGCAGGTAAACAGACTGACAGGGCAGTAGACTAGGCTGCTAGTGCTTCAGTGAGAGATCATCGGGTATACTGAGTATACCATATTTTGCATTTTGTATTGTAATGTATGTTCACTGTATGTATATAATGTTCTTGGTTTTGAGCAGTTGTAAATTTAAAATTGTACATTGAAGTTGTAAAATAAGTTGTAAATTATTTTGACTTGCAAAATTTGTGATATATTTCTTTTATCTAAACCTTTAAAAATACTAAAAAATTTTTGTGGATTTGAGTTGAGAAACACATTGTGTTAATTAAATGTTGGAGTTTGAGATTGAAAAATATAATTGAAGTGCTTTTTTACAGGTTTTTGAAGAACTGTTTTATTCAAAATACAGATGGCACTCTGCCAAAGTTTTTACAGAAATTACTAATAATTCTAATGTGTTAGTTGTTTCACTTCAGTTTCAAAAAGTTTTTAACACCTGTAAATAGTGCTCACCACTGTAAAAGAAGTAAGAAAAGTTTTAAAATCCCTTGTAGTGTATTTAATGGTTATCAGTAGACGAAGTTGGTAATTCATTAGGTATACTACGGGATCATGTTATGCCTTACAGAGGAGTAGGGTGTGACAGTTATGCCAGGACAGAATTTGATTGTTGGAAATAAGTTTGAAAATCCTACTTAGGGATTTAAAACTCAAAAGTTAGAAAATTGAAAGGTTATAGTTTAGTACAAAAGGAAGTAAGTTATAGAATATTAATAGATAAAAAAAATTGTGGAAGTAAAAATTTGAACAGTTGGTTCAGATATAATAAAGAAATGTTACGAATGTGGGGAAGACTGTTGACTAGAATGGTTAGAGGACTAATGACTAGATAAATCATTCTAACATGACCTCAAGGGTCATTCAAAAAGGAAACATGAACCGAAATATTAGACAGCACAATAGTAAGAGAAGATTGGTGTTATACAAACAAATTAAATGTTGTATTAGATTGTTAAAAGTCTTATACAAATTCGAGGGAAAGAAGATTATACGATCATATAAAAAGGAGAAAATACACCATTGACTATTGTAAGATGGCTATTGGGTAAAATTTCGCGGACGAAATTTATTTTAAGGGGGGGGAAATTGTAACACCCCTATGTTTTGTAGTGCGTTCTACTGCTCCGGTGACCAGTGTCTGTCCGGACATGTAACACCCCTATTTGCATAGCTTGGTATATTTCACTGTTCCGGTGACCAAAGTTGGTCCGGACAATTAAGGGGATTGGAACCATACTAAAGATAACTAGATAAGCCATAAACACAAATAATTAGTAATTGTCAATTAGTTAAGTATAAATAAGAAAAATAGAACATAAGAAGTTAAACGAGCTGAGAGTCACAGCGATGGGTGACCTTCTCGGGAACAACTGCGAAGTTGTTTTAAACTCAAATTTCGAACTGTAAAATGTGACGCTGCGGTCCTTAGGACCATTATGAACACAGTGGAAAAGAGAAAATCACGAAAAAGAATTGTTAAGCCAGTCAAATAATTAGGTCAGGGATCCGAAAGAAATATTTAATTATTTGCAAACCGGGTTAAACCGGCGAGGGGCAATTTAGTCAATTGACCCCGAGAGCTGACTCCTGACCTAACTGTCAAATAAAATCGGAGAAAAGAAAATTTAAGAGTCAGAAATTAAATTAAAGAACTAATAGAAAAATAAAAAAAAAAAAGAAAATAAAAAAGGTGTAGGGAGATTACATCATGCATGACATCATGCATGATGCCATAAAGATTATAATTAATAAATTTAATTAATTTGATTTTTGAGTCTTCCATAAGGATAAAAGTCATAAAAGAAAAGAAAAAAAAAATAGCAAAAGTCTTCTTCTTCTTCCCATTTTATCGCTTCACCCTCTCCCTCACTTCATCCTCCATGAAAGCTCATCTTTGAGCTTGAAAAACCAAAAATCTCACCATAGAAAATTATTTTACCATGGTTAAAGCTTGTTTTGGCAACTAGAAGGGGAGATTGAAGAACAAAGAAAAAGAAAAAGGAAGAGAATTGAAGAATTGGACATCAAAGATTGAGATTAGTGATTTAAGTTGCAAAGTTAGTTTATTAGTTGTGTTTATAGCTTGATTAACATAGAAATAAACTTAAAATGAAATGAAATAAATTGTTGAGGGACCATGAGTAAATTTCGGCCAGCATGTTGTGGAAGTGTATTTGCATGGTTTGATTGAATTTAATATGTTAAGCAAGCTTGTATGGATGTGGTAATGAGATTGATGTGCATTGAATTGGTTAAATGCAAGAATTTGTGAATTTGGGTTTTGGACCCTTAGGGTTTAGAGACAAAAATGTGAAAATTGGTAAATATTGTCTTTGACCTAATTTGGAGTAAGAAATGGTCAATGGTGACCAAATGAAGTGTGTGGAAAGTGTTGGAGTTGAAACCAAATTCGGATTCAGTGTGGTCATGCTACTCCCTTTGAGGGACAAAAAACTGAAAATTTATAAGTCCAATTGGTATGAGACCAATTGGGAATGAAAATAGACACTAAATTACACAATTTTCATTTAGGAAGCATGCCCAAAAAGTGACCAAAACCTAGTGAACAAATTGACCAAACTTGGAAAATCTCAGTCTGCCCTGTGCAAACTGACCAAATGAATAGTGTTTGTTCATTTGGCCATAACTTGAGCTAGGAAGGTCTAAATAATCTGAAATTTTACCAGTGGATAGTTTAGATATAGACCTAAAACTTTCATGAAGAACACAAACCAAATTATGCCATTAACCAAGTCATTTGGCCACCCAAAGTTGGTGACCTAAAACTGCCAGAACCAAAATTTGCCCAGAAAACTGGGTTGAGTCCAATCGGCAGCTATGGTTCAAATGGCTATAACTTGAGCTACAAAACTCCAATTGGAGTGATTCAAAAAGGAGAATAAACTTAAGACAATAAGAAATATTTTCTATGAAGAAAGTTTTGCCAAATTCTAACAGTAAAATGACCAATGGAACAGTGCAACTTAAGACACCAAAACTGAAAATTTGCAAAATTGCCTAAAAGACTTAGAATTTGAGTAAACAACCAAAACCAAAAAATTTAGTGACCAAAATGTAGTATGTGGGTGAAGTTGAAGTTCCCATACCTATTAAGCCTTAGAAAGTCAACAAATTGACTTGAATAGTACCATGAATAGTAACTCCAAAATGAAAATTTCTAAGAATGTTAGTTTAAGCATATTTGGGCTAGAATTAAGTATTTATGAATTAATTATTGGATTTACTATAAAATAAGATACTGAAACACTATAAATGTTGTGTTTTCAGCTGAAAAAGACCCGGAAAGTATAAGGGACTGAGTCAAGGCCTAGAGGCGACTCACGTCAGGTTTGCGCACAATAAACTTAAAATTCTTTGTTTCTACTTGACAATTCTTGAAATAAATGTTGTGAATAATTTTGATTGTTATGGCTTTGAAAATATTATTTGAAAAATAGTGTGTTGCCTACTTTGTAAACGAAGAGTTTAGAATGAAATATGATTTGTGAATTGTATAAAATATTTGAATAACTTGATTTAAATTGTTTTTGATTCACACTTGGCATGACAATATTAATATGTTCCTCCTCCACTTGTGGGGTGAGTTTGATATTTGATCACTTTCCTCTCTCTCTGGCTTCCCAGTCTGAGGGATGAGTTTGGATGAGTACTCATTAGCTAGCTAGCCACCTCCCTCATTGATTTCGATTAGTGGGGTGAGTTTGCCTTGTCGTGATGTACACACGACATGTTCGGAAATTTTGTGTCATGGCCTAAGTTGTGTTATTGTTTGGCAACACTATGTTTATTAAATTGTTTGATCAAGTTGTGCTATATTAAGCTTTGAAAATTATGATTTGTTATAAATGTGTTTTGAGAAAAAAATTGTGAAATGAGATTACGAGATTTTTGAATGATTATTTGTTCATAAATGTTTTATATTATATATTTTATACTTTATTGTGTACTACTGAGTATTTATATTCTCAGCGATAGCGTTAACTTGCTATCGCAGATAGAGAAAAGGACATAGCAACAGAGCGAACTGCGACAGTTAGAGAGGAGCACAATTGAAGAATTTTTGTACGGGTATTTGTCTATACCCTGGTAGTTTAGTTTGATGTAAATATGATAGAATGCATATGTATCTCTGTAATTTGAGCAGTTGTACAGATAAAATTGTAATAATATTATTTTTGAGATTTTGCATCTGTAAATTAACTTATGATTGTAAATTAATGATTTAAAATGCAATGTGCATGAGTTATGAAATGTTTTGAGATATTAATTCTTGATTTGAAATTTGGATTTTGAATTGAAGTGTTGCTATTGCTATTGATTTGAAGTTTGGTGGTTGCAAATGGAGTTGTGATTGAGAAATATATTGGGAGTGTTTCTATTTTCAAGTTTTGAAGAACTGTTTTCTCAAAATACAGACGGCACTCTGCCGAAATTTTTGTAAAAATTGCAGAGATTTTAAATATCCAAAAATTTGATTTATGTTTGGACTCTAAATGAAGGTTTTTAATATTTGAAAAAAATTTTACTCACCAATTCCAAAATGAACGTAAATTATTTTAAAATCCCTTATAGTATATTTAATGGGTTACCGGTAGGTGAAGTAAGGTAATTCATTAGGTGTACTACGGGAACATATTACATCTTACGAGGAGTAGGGTGTGACAGGACAGCTAGAATGCCTAGAACTATATTTAAATATTAGTGAGGAGACATAGAATAATGAAATACAAGAAAAGAAAAGGCAAGAAAAATAAAGGAAAAATAATAGCAATGAAATGTAACCAAGTTAAACGAGCCGAGAACCATAGCGATGGGTAACCGCACCGGGAAGTTTCGGCGTGGACCGTTGACTAGCCCTGAACCATGGGGAACCCTGAAAAATATTTTTAGAACCTAAATAAACATCTACGAAGTATAAATGTCATTAGAAATATCAAAGAAAAATTAAATAATTAGTACAAAGAAAAATAAAAAATCGAGAAACAGACAAAAATCAGTGTTATCGAAAAATCGGGAATATAACCCGAAGTGGGGCATTTTGGTCATTTGACACCTAGGGTTGCCTTTTGACCTCAATATCCATTAAAAATAAATGATATTACACTTAGAAATGTCATGAAAAAATTAAATGGTGATACATTGTGTAAATGGTGATACATTGTTTAAATAGTGAAAGAATTAAGCTAAATGTGCAAATTAGGGAAACTTTAAATCATTAAACATTAAATTATTGGTTAGTGCTCCACTATCCTTAAAAAAAATGAGATATATCAAAGTGGAAATGGGAAAAAACATTTTCTTCTTCAACCTCACTCTCACCAACCGAATTGAATCCACCATGGAAATACCATGGCCAAAGCTTCCTAACCTCCATGCAAGCATGAAGTGAGCCCCTTTTCCACTTGATTTCTTCACTAAAGTTTATCTTCACAACATGGGAAAGAGATAGGCAGCAAGAAAGAGAGGATTTGGTGAAGTTTTGTCAAGCTTAAGTCAAGGTTAGTATTAATTTTCCTTCCCTTTCTTAATTAATCTTTGAGTTAATGTTGTAATGAGTTAATTTATGGAGAAATTTGAAGAATTGGATGGGTAATTGGTGGACTTCAATTTTGGCAGCCATGGTGATTAAACAAGTTAGTTTGTTTTTAGATGTATTTGTTGGGGAATGATGTTGATTAGAGTGTTTAAATGTATAAGAGTTTGATTACCATAGGTATAATTTGAATTGTGTATATGAAGTGAGGTTGTGAATTGAAAATGAGAGCTTAAAGTGTATGTGTAATTGGGCTATTTTGTTGTATGTAAGAGAGCTTTAATTTCATGTAGATTAATGTTGATTATGAGTTAATAGAATGTACATTAGTGGTTTTGATCAATGGATTAGGGTTTGAAGGTTTGTATAAGAGTTGGATATTGATTTCATTGAATTGAGTGTAATGGATATTTACTTAAATAGAATAGCTGCTTGATGTTTAAGTGAATTGAGTATTGTTGGACATTTAATTTCATTAAACTGAGTTGTTGCTAGACAAATTAACAAATTGAGTTGTGGTTGGACAATTGACCAAAATGAAATGTGAATGGTGTTCATTAGAAGTGCCAATTTTCAATGCAAAGTATGATTAGTAAAAACAATATACATTTTAGGTTATAAATGAAAATGTGTGACTCCAATTAGTATGAGACCAATTGGAGGTGAAACTAGCCACAAAATGTGCCAACTTTCATGAAGGAAGCTTACCAAAATTCTACCTAGAAGGTAACTTGAAAAATGACCAAATCCGGATTAGTGAATTA